>NC_056726.1:1920251190-1920363690 GCF_019279795.1 Protopterus annectens
CCCAAACAGCAGAGACCTCCAAGACAGACACCCACTCAACCACCACAATACAGCACATACCACAGGACACATATCTCACCTACACAGTGTGCCCCTCAACCTAAGCCCCTAAGGCTAACCACCTTGCCCAATACAGTAGTCATGGGTGACTCAATACTGAGGCACACAGATGTCTCACTCACTAGGTTGAATATGGAGAAGGTAACAGTCAGCTGTCTATCAGGTGCCAGAATCCAACAACACATAAACCACCCAGTCAGTTCACTCCACAACAACTACAAGTATCACTTTGTCATTGTGCATGTGGGTGTGAATGATCTGAGATGCACCTCCCTTGACTACATGAAAAGAGACTTGGTGGAACTCTCGGATTATGTGGCCCAGCCAGGCAAGACAGTAGCCCTGAGCAGTATACTACTGTCACCCAGAATGATACCACAGTACAAACAACAAATGATTGACTTCAACAATTGGCTTAAGTGTCTGATGTCATTCTCAGGTGATCCAGTATCTGTTTGCTTGGGATGACATGATTTACAGACCACAATGTTTGCCAGAGATGGCCTGCATTTGTCACCCCTGAGTTTTCAGGTACTGGCTAAGTCTCTTACCACCCTTATAGTGCCTTTTTAGGTGGTGTTCCTAATCAAATTACCACAGTAATAACTATAAATAAATGCACTCTGAGGGTCATGATGCTCAACACTAGATGGCTAAATTTCAAGATGCAGTCAATTGAAGCACTCCTCAAAATGGAGAACATTGACATTTGTGCTGTAATGGAGACCTGGTTTGCAGCAAAAGACAGAACCCTGCACTACCAGGCTATAACTCATTCCACACCTGTCAGCCCCAAGACATGGCCCACAGCTCCAAAGGTGGTAGTGTCTCCATTTTCATAAAGGATATGCACAACTCCAGACTAGTATCCCAGCATAATGCACCTGAGATACGTCAGGTACAACTGACATTGGATAATAGTGCAATCCAGGTCATAGCCTGCTATAGGTCCCAATCCATGTCCCTAGACTCTCAATTCACATTCCGTAACACTCTGGAATCTATCAAGGTCCAACCCAACACACTCATCCTAGGAGACTTCAACTACCCTTCCATCAACTGGGAAAAGTACTCAAGCACCAATACACTGGCCCAGCACTTCTTGGAATTCATCAGTTCCAATGCCCTGGACCAGCTCATTCTGACCCCCAGCAGAGGAAGCAACATCCTTGACATATGTTGATTACTAACATATCGGAATGTTGCTCAACAACAGTAGTCAATCCCTACCTGATCATAACCAACCATAAAGTAATCACCATGGAAATCCACATCTCACCCATACCCACGCAAAGGTAACCACCTTGAAAAACTTCTTCAAAGCTGACTTTGGACTCCTAAAAACAGAGGTTGCTAACTTCACAGAACCCATGCCAATGGAAAATAGCTGCATGACTGCTGAATCACACACAAATGCACTATAAAAACATGTACATAAATACATGGAACTAGTCATACCCAACAGAACCAAGGCACTCTCCTCCAAACACTGGAGGCCATTCTGGTGGTACCCGCTGCCATTAATAAACTGTACAACAGAAGGAGGAAGCTGTTGCAGAAAAATGTGGAGTCCCAAAATGGGAAAAACTCCCTTATTAGCCTCAACAACAACTTCAGATCCTCATGAAATCATCTACATGCAGCTATGATGGCAGAATTGCAGCAGACACTGACAACAATCACAAAGCCTTTGATAGTTATAGCAAGAACCTGCACATCAATACCCAGAAGTTCTCTAAGTTACTGCACAATGCTACATCCTATACTGAGCCAACAGATATTGCCAACATTCTTACCAACACATTCAGTGTCTGCTTAACCCTTCTCTTCCCCCTACGGGAAGAATCACAATGCCAGAAGAATGGCAGGCACCCAGCATTACTGCAGCCAAGTTAAGCCTGCATTGTCCACGGGCAAATATACAGCTTCCATGGGACCCAAGAATATCCCTGGCTGTGTTCAATATGAGCTATATAGAGACCTGGCACCACATCTGTGGCCCTGTTTAGCCACAGCCTCTCCTCAGGCTTTGTCCCTTCCAAATGGTGCTCTGCTACAGTCATCCCTCTCCATAAAGGGGTAGTGACTACAGGCCCTGGGAATTATTGACCCATTAGCCTGATGAGTCTGATATGTACAGCTATGGACTGCATCATCAGTCACCAAGACTGTGTATGATGGTAAGGCACTGCATACAGCCTACATTGATCTAGCCATGACTTTTGATACCATTCCTCAGTCAGGAATTATTGATGACCCCACCAAACTAAGCATCAACACCTATATCACTAGGTGGGTTGAAAATTGGCTCACAGATAGAACACAGAGTGTGAAAGTAGTGAACTGCAAGTCAGACTGCCAACCCGTCATGAGTGGAGTCCCACAGGGTTCACTCCTGGGTACTCTCCTGTTCAGCATCTACTTCTCAGGAGACCAGGCCAATGCAAAGGAACTCTGGTTGACCAAGTTCATAGACAACTGCAACATGGGAGCCATCATTAACTCCACAATTGATGCAGACATCCTACAGAAAGGCCTCACTGAGACTAATGACTGGTGTGGAAACCATGGCCTGAAGCTTAACACCACAAAATGCATCATCATCCCCTTTGGTAAAAACTCAGTTCCCACTAAGTACCACATCAATGGGAGCCCACTGAATACTATAAGCATTATAACAGATTTGGGGACACAGGTTGACAGCAACCTCTCCTTCAACCACCACATTGCCACTGTGGACATGAAGTCCTTCTTTGTGGCACATCTTATTACCAAGGGTTTTGTATCCAGGAAGAAAGAGGTCATTGTCTCTGTCTACTGTAGCCTCATTAGACCAATCATCAAGTATAATGGCCCACTTGGCATGTACCTCACTAGACACCTGCAACAGCTGAAGAGGTCACAGAAGTACCTCACAAAGAGGATCCTAGGCATTAAACACATGTCCTACACAAACATAATTAAAAGACTCCAGCTATTCTCTGCCTCATATCACCTACTTAGAGGCAATCTCTGCTTGACTTACAAAGCCATGTCTGACCCAGCTCTTTTTGGAATGCTACTTCTAAAGACATCCCAATCCCTCTGCACCACACACTGCAGAGTCCTCAACCTCATTACCACAATCAACACAACATGCTAGAGGGACAGGTTCCTCATTCAGAGACTACACATGCACTGGAATAGACCTCCCATGCATGTCAAGCAGAGCACCTAGCTGACCATGTTCCAGAGAAATCTTGATGAGTAGATGGGTAATAGAAAGTTCACCCCAGGGATCACTCCAGTGGTTCTTCTTGATAGAGCTACTGGGAACTAATTTAGGGTGGCACAATGGCAAGGCACTTTTATTGGCTAGGCTTGTAAAGGCTCAAGGGCCATTAGCTAGTACACACCTATGAACGGAAGGGGAATCACATTAGCATGACTGATAAAGTAGGGCAATGGGTGGGAAACTTATCAAAATGCTTCTTCCTACAAATATACATGTTTACATACCCAGACACACATTTGCCAGATCTGAGAGTAGAACCCCTGCCTATGCAGTTATTTCTACTATAGTGTTAAGTAGTTATCACATACGCTACAGAGCTTACTGGGCTGACAACTGGCCAAAGGTGCTGATAAGGGGAATGACATCAACAGGAGTGATAAATTAGGGCAGTGGGTGGGAAACGTATCAAAATATTTCTTTCAACAAACATACACATTTACACACACACACATTTGCTGGATCTGAGAGTAGAACCACTGCCTATATAGTTATTTGTACTAGAGTGTTACACAATTACCACACACACTACATAGATGACTGGACTGACAACTGGCCAAAGGTGCTGATAAGAAGAATGACATCAGCACGACTGATAATGTAGGGCACTTGGTGGGAGACTTATCAAAATGCTTCTTCTTACAAACATACACACACACTTATACTCCCACACACACATTTGGTGGATCTGAGATAAGAACCCCTACATAGGTAGTGGCTTGTGTTATAGTGTTACACACTTATCACATGTGCTACGGAACTTAATGGGCTGACAACTGGCCAAAGGTGCCAATAAGGGGAATAACATCAGCAGGACTGATAAAGTGGGGAACTGGAAAGTGTTGTGGGTGAGAATGGCCTAAATCTGTTTCACCTACAAAGAAACAAACATACACTCCCTCACTCTCACATACACAACTGTCACACAAACACATACTTGCCAGTATTGAAATTTGAACCCCTACCTATCTAGGTATCTTTGTATTATAGTGTTACACAGCTATTGCACATGCCACAAAGCGTATAGGGGTGTTTGGTGTCCAATGGTACTTCTAAGGTGAATGACTGCAGCAGATCTTGTGAAGTAAGGCAATGTGAAGTGTACTGAATGGGAACAGTCTCCTAATACTTAGACCTATGGACACACACGCACACACACACACACACACACACACACACACACACACACACACACACACACACACACAGGTGATGTGATATTATAAACCCAACCTCAGTACTGTTACACAATGGGGCTCACGTTTTATGCTGGCACATGCAACTGCTTACAACTGGTATGCCACTGTCCACAGCAGGACATCACTCTATGCCATTCAGTGTATCCATGTGTGTGACTAACTCTGTCTGTGTCCCCCTGACTCTCTCTCTCTGACTGTCTGTCCCTCACTTCCCCACATCTATGTGGGTGTATGCTTGACATATGTTATCTGTTGCCCATATATGTGTGTGTAACTTAAACAACAGATGCAGGTATATCACATATGGGCCACCTACAGCTAGCTGAGGGACTCCATTCCATAGATAGGTATACTACAGTCCAGGGTTTTGTATACTACAGCCATACCTCTCAGGAGTACACAGGACTTTCCTCAGGGTACTTGTTTTGTTTAGCAGATATTTTCTGACATATCTGTAGTCTGACACTGCAATGTATTGTGTCATTACCTAGTGCCAGAAATCCTCAGATCATCACAGTGCTTTACCAGAGGAATACTAGTTGTATGATGCATAGACCAGCTGTGTGCATTCTTGACCAACAAGGCCATTTGTGAGGTGTGGCTACAGCCAGTTTAGTAATGATGCATTGTGTAAACAGTCCAGCAACCTGGTGATATACTGGCTGGGGATTTCCTGCTTGTGTTGTATCTTTCTAACCTGAGATGCCATATCCATGTGTGGGCATACCATTCACCTGTACATTTTTAGCAGGTTGCCCAGGTGTTTGGTTAGAAGTTTCATCCTGTCTACATAAACTTGTATTTTTATGACAAGCTAGTTACATATAATTGGAGTGATGTGACAAAATAATGGCAGACATTACTGTTTCAAATAACATAATCTTCAAATAATCCCCGCTACTGCAATCACCTCACCCTACCAACTTTCTCAGTATGTAAGTGCAATATTTACAACACATGCCTATCATTTATGCCCTTGTCCAGACATCTTGCTGTCAGAGGTTGGGAGTTATGGATGTGGGTACAGAGTGCATTTTACTGTGCAGGCATGTCCATTATATGTAAAAGCAAACATAACAAAAAAGGATTATTGAGAATAACCACTGGCAACAGTACCAAAAAGCATTTATATTCACAAAACTCTTGGCACCTCAACTACACATCCTTCAAGATGTCACTAATAAGTGTAGTATTTTCCACATAGCACGGTGGCTTCCAGGTATGTCAGTGGCAGAGCAGTGGGTATCACTGACATGCATAACAGTTGGCACTGCAGTTATCTGCATATGGCCCTGTCAAAGACAACAATGTACCTAGGGTAATAAAAGATGACTGGCAGGAGAACGTGCTGGCCAGATCCAGACAGTATTAACCACACATACACATAGTTCATTGACCCATGCATATTGTGGACAGGCAACATGTTTTCATGTGTATTGGAACAGCCTTGCCAATGTGTGCTATACTGCTGTTTCCCTGCAAACATACATGTTACTGCATTTGTGTGGGTATATGGGGGGCACACCTGTCAACTGTACACATTTGCACAGACTGTGCTATTTGTGTTATATTTTGGTTCCATTTACCATATACTGTGCCCTGTCTTGGGGACTAGAGGCACATAAGTAGAGAGCACAGGTCAGATTGTACTGGCATACATTTCAGTTTCAGACTTCTTACTCTTCATAACCTTACTGCAACTGCGGGTCCTGCTGTGTTATCACTGTGTGAGTCTATAGGGGGTAATTCAACATTGCCACCATTTCTGTGATTTTACTAGACATTACTCTGTGGTTTTCTACAGCTGACTTGCTGTGTGGACTTGAGGGGTGGGTATGGGACCCCCACACTGACATCCATGCCTGTGTCTCCCCAGTTAGTTGTCCCCACACATATACTGCAATGGAATTTGACACTTTGGGTGCTACTGCATAGTGTGTAGAGCTCAGTTTTGGCCAGACATTTCCTGGTGTCCCACATAGCTGTCAGTTGTGTGCTGCTATCCCAGTAGGTCCCCCCATTCCCTTGCATACATACAACATTAGCATAGATATGCTAGCAAAACATACTAATCCATTCATTTATTGTTAAGAAGACTGACTTACCTTGTGCTTGTGGCAGTTGTGAGGACAGTGCTTGAGGGACACCTATGTTGGATGCACACACTATACTGCCTATACATGTTAAGTTACAGGTAATCTGATGTGTGTGTCATCCATTTTACTGTGTGTGCAAATCAGAGAGGGGTGTCAGTCCCTGTGTTCCCTACAGTGTCAGTGTGTGTGTTAGGCATTGCCTCTTTGTCAAGGCCTGAGCATACTTGGCATGCCTCCATCTACCTGTGGGAGCAGGCTCAGGGGCCTCCTCCTCTGAGTCTCTCTGTGCCTGTGGGGACCTTGGTAATGGTGGTGGGCTATGTGGCCCTTCTCTGTGCTGTTCCTGCTGCAGCTGTTTCCACAGGATCATATTGTGTAGCATGGCACATACTATGAACATGTGTGCACACATGGCTGGAGAGTACTGCAAGGCTCCACCAGATATGTCAAGGCAGTGGAACCGTGACTTGAGCATCCCAAACACACACTCTATAATGATCCTGGTTTGTGTGTGTGCCTCATTATGGCATTCTCGTGTGGGTGTGTGTGTATTTCTGATGGGTGTCATCATCCATGCCTCCAGTGCATAGCCAGCATCCCCCATCAGATGGCCATATGGGCAGCCCCCACTGGCAAATGCCTGGTACAGCTGTGACTAATGCCAGATGTGGGAGTCGTGCTAGCTTCCAGGGCTGCCAGCACACACATTCATGATAATGCCCTGGGCATTGCACACAATCTGTCAGTTGATGAAGGGGAAGCCCTTGCGGTTTCTGTAGGTCCTAACCTGTTCACCAGGTGGTGCTTTGATGTGGATGTGCATGCAGTCTATGGTACCCAGTTCCTCCGGGTATTCTGCTACATGGTGGAAGAGGCACATATTGCTGGCCCTCTCCTCATGGGTGCTGGGGAAGTAAATGTGCTCATTGGCATGTGGTAGCATGGCATCCAGGAACTGATGGAGTACCCTGAATGTAGATGCCTGTGAGACTCCCATGATGTCCCCAGTAGGTCTCTGGAAAATACCTGTAGCTAGAATTCTTAAGGATACACATACCTTGGTATCCACTGAAATTTGTTGTCCTCTGTTGGCTCTAGGTCGAGTTGAGTCCACCACAGCTCAGTGATTTGCTGAAGTATGTGTTTGTCTACCCTGTAGCACTCTACTTTCTCCAGATCATGTAGCCCCTGGTAAGTTGCCCTGGGTCTGAACACTCTTCTCCTCCTCCTCAGTCTGTGGCATTGTCAGCATTATCCTTCTCTCCATCCTCAGCCACTAGCACATACTGATGCATTAAAGCAATGGCAGCCCCTAACATTTTTCCAGATAAAATTCCCCCACATGTGTACATCAATAGTGCAGAGTTTGTGGGAAAAACCAGACTGTAAGGTGTTTGCATAGTTTATAATGCTATGCTGAAGATGCTGCCTGTATGACTGGCTGACTATGATACATTCCACCTGCTGACTACATGATTTTTTTTGATTGCTTTTATTCTGCTATTTTCTTTTTTTCCTATCCCATTTCCTCCCCTTTTATGCCACAAGGCATCCAGTGCAAATCTGGTGCACAAATGTAAACAGTCCTGCCGTTTTTTTTTTTAGACCAGGTGCTCACCACGCAAACCCATTTAGCTAATGTAAACATGAAGAAATGGCCCTCCTCTGGGTGCGAACATGCTCCTCATTTCATGGAATGAGTCAATACAGCCCCAGACACACCCCGTTGCTTAGCTCTGCTTAGCTAAGCTTATCTCTGTGCCATAGGGCTCCAGTGTGCTTACAACATGCCTGACACACCCCCTTTTCATGTCTGTTGCTCCTCCTAGTTACACTCTCCTGCTATAGCACCTACGCGGTAAGGTGCAGTTTGGGACTTAGAAGACTTTTGTGATTCAGTAAATTTCCCCTCATTTGCATACCCACTGCCTTAGTCCATAGTTACTGTACTAACACGGAGCCTTTCCCTTGACAATTAGTGTTCCCTGGTATTGTTTTGATTCGGCATGCCATAGACTATAATGGCAAAATGCAGATTTCCCCCAAAATTGAGTTTTCACATTTTTTTTTTTTTACTTTTGGCATGATCTTGTTTGAGTGCCTGCTGCCCTATGCTTAAATGGCCGAGAATGGCCAAAAAAAAAGTTTGATTTTTATAACAATGAAGCAGTTTTCCATGCCAATGGCCATATATTTGGCCAGTGGCATGCAAAAAGACTATAATACATGCTTTTTTGGGAGCTGTCATGCCTCTGTTTTGTTATTTGCAGAAATATATTCAGTTAGTAACCAAATACATTTCTGCAACTCACACTGTTCTTGCACGTATATCTGCCTGCTTGCTGAATAACTAAATCACCTCATTTGCATGTTTTTTACCAGCAAATGAGGTAATTAGCATTCTTCAGTCATGTCTGAGCAGGAGCAGGGTAGGCATGCCCATGCACGTCAGATCAGCTGTTTGCTGTATTGCTTGGCGGCCATATTCCATGCAGGAATGGCTACACCGTTCCTGCACAGAATTTTGAGCTTACTAAATCCTGGGGCAAGTCATGTCCCTCAAATAATTAAGTATTACTTTCCTGCAGGCAAAGAATAAGCATTGAAAAGTAAAATCTGCATAAGTCAAACAACATACATCAGCACCAAAATAAAATTCAATATCTGCAAATAAACCTTGGAAAGGGGTCACTAATCAGAGTCACTAATTGGAGATAGCTGGATAATGCACATTTTCACACTTTTCTCAGTTTGTCTTATGTTTGCCTAAACTAAAACAGCAGCTTTAGCCACAAACTTATCTTAGCTTCTTCCACATAGTAAAAACATAACATTACCAGTGTACAAACATATGTAATATCATACAGGATACGTAAAGGCAATATTATTTTGTTTAACTCTACAGTTTTCCATTCAAGCAGAATCAACAGCAGTAGGCACACAAAAAAAAAAGAAAAAAAAGAAAGCTCGTTCAACTCTGTAAAGGGTTTCTTCTTTTTGATAACTTGTTAAAAAAAAAACTACTCTTAAATATGCATTGAACAAGAATTTGATTACACAACTATGTGAATGAACTACATTTGTAGCATGACATATGCAAGAAATAGATAGCCTTGAGTCATACGTTTTAAAAAGAACATATTGAAGCTTTTCATTGCATAGGTTCATAGGTGTGTACTAGGCTAATGGCCTTGGAGCCTTTACAAGCCTAGCCCATAGGATTACCCTGACATTGTGCCACCCAACCTTAGTTCCTAGTGCCTTTGTCGAGCAGAGCCACTGGAGTGATCCCAGGGTGAATTTTCAATTTCCCATCCACTCATCAAGATTTCTCTTGAAGAGGGCCAGTGAGGAGCTCTGCTTGACATGTATGGGAAGTCTACTCCATAGCATGGGCAGTCCCTGGGTTATGAACCTGTCCCTCCAGCATGTTCTGCTGATTGTGGTACTGAGGTTGAGGTCTCTGGAGCATGTGGTGTGGAGGGATTGGGATTTCTTTAGATGTAGCATTTATAACAGAGCTGGGTCAGACATGGCTTTGTAAGTCAAGCAGAGATCGCTTCTAAGTAGGCGATATGAGACAGGGAATAGTTGGAGTTTTTTGTCTGTCCATATAGGACAAGTGTTTAAGGCCTGGGATCTTCTCTGTGAGGTACTTTTGCGGCCTCTCCAGTTGTTGCAGGTGTCTAGTGAGGTATATGACAAATGGGGCACTGCACTCGATGATTGGCTTAATGAGGGAAGAGTAGAGGGAGGCAATGACCTCTTTCTTCCTGGATGAAAAACCCTTAGTAATGAGATGTGCCACATAGAAGGACTTTCTGACCACAGTGGTATACATGGAAAGAGTTCTGGTCTACAAAGATGGAGCATCATGCCACTTCATCCACCAAAATGAGGGCTATGCCTACAGAATCCCATTCTATATAGAATAATTTGAAGAGAGGCAAATACCCTGAAATAAAGCAACATTGGACTTAGCAAACCTATATCCAGCTAATTTATACCTGTAGTTTCATAGCTCTAAGAACATAACTTTCAATTACCATCTGCATATTGAAAATGTTCTATAATTCACAAATTCATGTACTTTCTTCTGTCTGCTAAACCAGTTGCAATTAAATTTAAAATTCTGAATGTTCCAATACAAAAACACATTAAAAATAATACAATAAATCAATAACAGTAAAGAATACATAACTTTGGTAAATATAGCTAATAAATAGTTTATAAATAAAAAATAAAAATTGAGAGAGTAATAAAATGTGAAAAAAAGAAAGCTAACAAATAAACTACCATGAAACAGCTTGTGCCATCATAGAGAAATGACTGATTAGTAGATAAATATCATGGTTTTGGTGGTAAATATTTGATGGGTGTGGTAGTGTAGCAATTAGTGTTGTTGTCTCACAGCAAGAGAATTTCTGGTTTGATTCTCGGCTGGGGTGCTTTCTGAGCAGTGACTGCATGTCCTCCCTGTGGTCACGTGGGTTTCCTCCGGGTGCACTGGTTTCATCCCACATTCCAAAGACATGCATGACACAGAGGACTAGGACTAGTACTAATGAGTTGCTTCCTTTAACCAAGGGTACAGGGTTTGATTTCTTACACTTTCCTTGGCCTGCAGGGTGACTTGCAGCAAATCACTTAACCAGACAGTTTTCTCAGCTTGCCCCTGAAAAGAGGCTCTAGTGAGCATTGTGTATATTCAGTTAATGCATAAAAAAATACTAGATGTATTAAGATGCAGTAGTCTAAATAACATTATGTACTTAGGAGTCTGTTCATCCCAAATTTGCATTACTTACGTGCTCCAACTTTAAGATCTCAGAATCAATGATCTAAGGAAGATATACACACACACACATATATATATATATATATATATATATATATATATATATATATGTATATATATATATATATATATATATATATATATATATATATATATATATATATATATATATATATATATATATATATATATAGGTTTACTATCAAAATGTCGATCGCTCATCGTTGACACCACTAACGCGAACTCTGAACAGCGACTGTTGGGATGTCGAACACCGATATTCCGAAATGCAAAATCTTGCTCCCCGTTGGACCCATGGTAGCACTTGTTTTGTGGTGTAGTGGTCAGAAATGCCAATGTTCAGTGTTTTAGTTCGATATCTTGAGGAATCGGCATTACAGCTTTCGCATAAAGGAGTCGACAGTCTGTACATCGACATTTTGATAGTAAACCATATATATATATATATATATATATATATATATGTGTGTGTGTGTGTGTGTGTGTGTGTGTGTGTGTGGCTGAAAATGGAAATGCTGAGAATTGGACCATAACATGCAAAATGTCGATGCTGGGATGTTTGACTGCCTGTGATAATTCAGAGTTTACAGTTCGACATAGTAAGTACTGGTGATAATAAATCACTGGATGAAATGCCGTCAATGTTATGATGTGCATGTCCTGTGCCAGTACTGATTTAAAAGCACACGACTGATTACAAAGTTTGCCCAATACTGATACTGGCTTACTGGCGTTGGTGAATTGAGAAAAAGCCACAATCGGTAAGTAATGTATATGTAGTATTAAATTATTGAAATGCATATCATCCTCATATGTAAACATGATGTTTGATTACAATTTTTATGTAGGTGAATGTTTGGAAGGGAAGTTTGAGTATACAGCTTAACGAAAGTGATCCAGGCATAATTGGTTTACATTAAGATTGTTTAATGCAGCAGAAAGGACAGAAAATTCTGTGTGTGGATGGATACCAATACTACTTAAAAAAGAGTAAGGAGTTAAAAAGTTATCGGTGTTGCATAATGAAAAACAGTGAGAAATGTAAGGGTCATTGTGTCACTGAATGTCATGGTGATAAGGATATATTATGTAAAAGTTCTGCTCACTTCCACACACCATATCTAGTTAAAGGATCTACTTCAGCTGATCGAACTTTTACATTTTCGAAGCTCATATGGCCAAGATCAAAAAATCTAACATTTAAAAGTTTGAATGTTTCAAAAAAAAAAAACCCCCAAAAAACAAAACTAAATGTTTGTAGCAGGAGGGCAAGCCCCTGTGCACTCCCCACACCCCCTGCTACTTAAATATACCAACTCTGAGATTGCACTACATTGCAGAAAAGGGAAATATTCCTATTCTGCACTGTACTGGGATCTCCATTCAGACCATTCGAACTTTTTAAAGTTCTATGATATGGTCTCGGCCTTATGCTCTTCGAACTTTTAAAAGTTCTATCAACTGAAGGGGACTCATAGTTAAGTGTGAGCAAATAAATGTTAAGGAGAAAAGCAAATGTAGAGCTCACGAAATATTAGTGGACTCCTGTAAAATTGTTTGTGAGGAACTTGCACATAGCTCTACAGACATAGTTACCACTCTGCCCAATACAGAGGCTTTGAAGCAGTCTGTATGGAGAATAAGGCAGAAAAGTAGTAATCCTATCAAAGAATTACATAGCTTGCAAAAATTGACTCCAGTACTACTTGTTGCTCAGCATTATTCATTTTAGTTATGACAACCATTACTGTTCTTTGGGCGATATACACTTTCATTTATAGCAATCTCTTTTAAAATTGCCGGTCTATTCAATGTCCTGCGTATGTGACTAGGAAAATATATAAAAGACACAGTGTTTGATACACATACTGTCTAATACCTTGGGAGCACAATTTATTTAAATATCTTTGCACTGATATGTTTCTAGTGCACTTTAGCTGATTATTGCACTAAGTTTGCATTTGCTCGGGATACTACTGCGTATTGGAGCATTCCATTGGTTGTCGAATCAGGACATGCCATGTCAAATTAACATAATAACAGCTGGATTAGACATTATGACCATCAGATACCACATTTTTCACTCTAATTAGATGGCATTCAATAAACTCACACATGTGATAGTCTGCATTCTGATAGTAAACAATATATACCTCAGGAAATATCATCAAATATAACTCCTCCAACTATCACTAGGGAACAGGTCCTTAATGTTCTCTCTAAGACCAAGAACATTGCATCAATGGGCCCAGACAATATCCCAGGATGCCTTCTAAATAGCATGAAACATGACCTATCAGGGATTCTGGAATTACTATTTAACTGTAGCCTCCAAACAGGCTACATGCCTCATGAATGGAGAAAGGCAACAGTCATCCCACTGCACAAAGGTGGGCCATCTACAGACCCTGGAAACGACAGACCCATATGTCTCACTAATCTTATATGTAAAGCCATGGAAAGAATTATCATGGAGATGATCAACAGAGATATAGTAAACCTCCAGCAACTGGACCCAGCCCAGTTTGGTTTAATCAAGGACAGATCATGCTTACTCAACCTGGTGGACTGCCTTGAGAAGGTCACCAAAGCAATGAATGAGGGCAAAATCTTTCACACTGCGTACCTTGACCTGTCCAAGACATTTGACACAATACCCCACTCAGGCATTGTTGACAAACTCAAGAGGTTAAGTATAAACACATATGTCACCGAGTGGATAGGCAAATGGCACACAGACAGGACCCAGGAAGTTAGAATTGGGGAGTTCACCTCTACAAAGAGGCCAGTCACAAGTAGAGTCCCTCACAGATCAGTCTTTGGGCCACTCCTTTTTGGCATTTACATCCCAGAAGTCAAGGCCAATGTCAGTGGTCTCTGGCTGACTAAATTTGCAGATGATTGCAAATTAGAAGCTGTCATTGAATCTCACATTGACAAAAATGTTCCCCAGGAGGGGCTGACACAGACAAATAACTGGTGTCAGAGTCATGAACTAAAACTAAATGCCAGTAGTCTATGTCTCTAAGCCCTGAGTAGCATTCTGCCATCACCCAGAATGATACCACAGTACAAGGACAAAATGACTGAATTCAACAATTGGTTAAGCCTCTGGTGTCATTCTAAGGGTATCCAGTATCTGTCTGCCTGGGACGCCATGATCAACAGACCACAATGCTTTACCAGAGATGGCCTGCCCCTATCACCCCTGGGATTCCAGATACTGGCTAAGGCTCTTGCTGCCCCTATAGTGCCTTTTTTTAGGTATGGTTCAAATGACAAGTTCACCACTATAAAAGGAACAGGCAAGCAAAAACTGAGAGTAATGCTACTTAATGCTAGAAGTCTAAATCTCAAAATGCACTCTCTCGAGGCACTCCTTAAAATGGAAAACATCGATATCTGTGCAGTGACTGAGACCTGGTTCAAGGCTCCAGAGAGCACCCCTGCACTACTGGGTTATAACTCATACCACATGTTTCGGACATGTAATCTGAACCGGAACACCAAAGGCAGAGGTGTGTCCATATTCATTAAGGATGTCTATATTCATTAAGGATATCCACACCTCCAGGCTAGTTGCTCAGCATAATGCTTCCAAGGTTATCCAAGTGCAACTAACTGTGGGCAAAACTGCAATCCAAATTGTAGCTTGCTACAGATCCCCCACCATGCCCCAGGATTCCCACTACTTTTTTCTTGATATACTGGAAAATATTTGCGTTCAACCAAACACCCTAATATTGGGCGATTTCAACTACCCCACCATTAACTGGGAAAACTACTCATGTACCAACTCCTTTACTCAACGCTTTCTGGAATTCATAAATTCCAATGCCCTGGTTCAACATATCCACACCCCCACCAGGGGCAACAATATCCTAGACCTAGTCATTACCACCATGAGTGACTGGTGTTCCACACCTGAAGTCAACTCCTCATTGGTCCGATCCGAACATAAGCTAATCATCCTAGATATCCACATCCTGCCTCCACCCCCCATTAAGGAAGCTAAGGTAATAAATTTCTACAAAGCCAACTTCATGCTTCTTGAGACAGAAGTGGCAAACTTCATGACACCCATGTAGATGGACAATACAGTTACGGCTGCTAAATCCTACACAACTGCACTCTATAAGCACTTACATGAGTGCATGGATCATGCTATCCCAAATAGAACCAAGATGCTATCCTCCAAAAAAAAGGAAGCCAATCATGTGGTCCCCTGCCTTAAAGAAAACTGTACAACAGAAGGAAGAAACTGTTGCAAAAGAGATTAAGATCCCATGAGTGGAGGAGCTCCCTGGTCAGCCTCTGTAAGAAGCCGAGATCCCTTATAAGATCCTCCAAAGCTAAATACAAAAACAAAATCACTGATTCTAAGGACAACCACAAAGCATTCTATAGTTATGTCAAGAATTTTAATGGCAACACCCAGATCTGCTCTGAGTTACAGCAAAATGGCATGAAAATTACAGAACCAAGTGGTATTGCCAACATCCTGGCAGATAGGTTCCGTGCTAACTTTACCCCCTTCTCACGCCCTAAAGGGCCCATATCTATACAGGAACAATGCAGAGTCCCTGTAATCATAACTACGCAGGTAGAAGCTACACTGTCTAAAGCCAAATACACAGCATCCATGGGACTGGACAACATCCCAGGCTGCGTTTTACATAAACTTCAGAACGAACTGGCTCCCCACCTAAGCAACATGTTCAATCATAGCCTCACATCAAGCTTTGTGCCCACTGAATGGCACACAGTAATAGTTATCCTGCTCCACAAAGGGGAAGCCACCACTGATCCCAGAAACTATCGCCCTATTAGCATGACAACTTTGTCTGCAAGGCCATGGAACATACCATCATGGAACTCATAAACAAAGACATTGGTAACCTCCAAACTCTGGACGCCACCCAGTTTGGGTTTGTCAAATGCAGATCATGCCTCCTGAACCTGATCAACTTCTTTGAAGCAGTCACAAAAGCTGTAGATGAAGGTATGGTGGTTCGCACAGCCTATCTTGACTTTGCCAAGGCTTTAGACATCATCCCCCATTCTGGAATTATAGCTAAACTTACTAAACTAGGTATAAATCCCTACGTCACATGATGGGTTGCCAACTGGTTCAATGACAGAACCCACACTGTAAAAGATGCAGATTCTAAATCTGACTTCAAACCAGTGACAAGTGGAGTATCACAGGGTTCATTCCTGGGACCTCTCCTGTTTGGTTTCTACTTCTCTGAAGTACAGGCTAACACAGAAGGCCTTTGGCTAATGAAGTTCACAGAAGACTGCAAACTAGGAAAAGCCATAGTCAATTCCCCAAATGATGTGGACATCCTACAGAAGGGCCTCACTGAGACAGATGCCCAGTGTCAGAGCCATGGCCTCAAGCTGATTGCCAAAAAGTGCATTGTCATCACCTTTGGTAAAAACTATGTACCCATGAACTACCACATAAGCAGCATTCTACTTAACACTGAATGTGTGATGAGACCTTGTGACCCAGGTGGACAATAGTCTCTCCTTTGATAATCACATCACCACAGTTGTCAGGAAGTCCTTCTGCATGGCACACCTCATCACTAAAGGGTTCTCATCCAGGAAAAAAGAGGTCATTTCTCCTCTCTACTCCACACTCATTAGACCCATTATAGAATACAATGCCCCTTTTGGAATGTACCTCACAAGACATCTGCAGCAGCTGGAAAGGCCAGAGAAGTACCTCAGAAAGAGAATTACTGGCCTCAAACAGATGCCCTACATTGACCGTCTCAAAAAACTCCAGCTTTACTCCATAGCATATCTCCTACTCCAAGGTGACCTCTGCCTACCATATAAAACTATGTCAAACCCAGACCTGTTGGACATGCTACACTTAAAGAAATCCCAATCCCTCTGAGCCACACGCTCTAGGGACCTAAACCTTGTCACTACAATAAACAGGACATGCTGGAGGGATAGATTCCTGCCACAGAGACTTCCCATACTCTGGAACAAGCTACCCATCTATGTCAAGCAAAGTTCCTCATTAGCAGTCTTCAAGAAAAATCTTGATGAGTAGATGGGAAATAGGATATACTCCCCAGGGATCACTTCTGTGGCTCTGCTCAACAGTGGCACAGAAAAATATCTTTCTTGGGTGGCGTAAGCAAGGGAACCTTGTTGGCTAGGCTTACTTAGGCCCTTGGGCCGATAGCCTAGTACCTACCTATGAACATGTGAACCTATGAAATGCATAATAGTATCCTTTGGGAAGTCATTCGACCCCGGTAGCAATCCTATTGACAACTCACCTCTTAGAGTTGAACCAGTAGTCAGGGACTTAGAGACACACATAGAAAGTAATCTAGCCTTTGATCATCTTGTGTCTACAGTAGTGTGGAAATCATTCTATGTTGCTCAACTTATAAAAAAAAGTTATGGCATTTAAGTCCAAGCAAGTTATTGTTCCACTGTATTTGGCATTCATCAGACCAATTATTGAGCACAATGCCTCCTTTGGTATGTATGTACCTAACCAGGCATATCCAACAACTGGAATGTCTACAGAGGTTTCTTACTAAATGAATACAGAGCATAAGTAATATGTCCTATGAAGACCGCATCAAGGCCCTAGCTCTGTATTCTGTCTCCTACAGGCTTTTGAGGGGAGATTTATGCCTGGCATACAGGCATTGTCAGACCCCACTGTGATCAATCATCTGCATATCCACAAAACAAACATTAGCAGAATTACCCATTCTAAAGACTTAAATATTGCCTGTGATATAAATAGGACCTGCTGGAGAGATAGGTACATGTCCCAGAAACTACCACGTCTATGGAACAGGCTCCCCATCTATGTGAAGCAGAGTTCCTCCCTAACCCAATTTAAGTGCAGCTAGAACAATTGGATGGGAAACTAGAAATTCATCCCTGGTTTGGCACCTGTGTCTCTAATGCAAACAGGTAACCTGTAAATGGTTCATTTCCCAGGCCCATGCTTACCCTTATCAAGGGTATCAGAACTTGTCAGAGATTCGGGATGCATGAGTAGGGTTAAAAAGGCTCTTGTGGTCATTAGCCTAGTAAACACCTATGAACCTACATATCTATATATATATATATATATATATATATATATATATATATATATATATATATATATATATATATATGTACACGTGTGTGTGTGTATATATATATATATATATATATATATATATATACACATATATATATATATATATGTATATATATATATATATATATATATATATATATATATATATAAATATATATATGTGTGTATATATATATATATATATATATATATATATAGTACATTTGTTTCTTCATTCAAAAATTAATAAACTTTGTTTAAAAAAGGAAAGTAAAAAACTATCTCTCCTTTAAAACATTTAGCAGGGGTCGGGAGGGTGGCCTAATTTTTTGCCTTACAAACACAAGGTGCAGGGTTTGAATCTCACAAGGGATAATTGGCTAGGTTTAAAATGGCTCATAATGGCAGTTAACTTAGTACTAACCTATGAAAGCCAAATATACAGCAGTGTGTACTACTCAGGAGACTGTATCTTCACAATGCCATAAGAATTATTAAGAGAATTCAGATGGGAACAGTGAAAAACATTGAAATTCCTACCCAATTTTCCAGTGGTGAATTTATATGCAATCCCTCATCAACAAACCCCATTGATAAAGCTGTCTCTTTTGCTTCCACATTTTACTTTTAACTAAGTTGTTATCCACTACAAATATCTGGGGAGACGTAAGAATAAACTTTCATGGGTGAATACCAGTTCTAATAACCATACAATAAGAGAAAGTATTTCCTCAAGGTATAAAACAAGTTTAATTTTAGCTACTCTTACGGGTTAATAAAGAGGTTAGAGGTGCTATTCAGATGTTTAAAGCTGAAAATGAACTTAACATAAAATTGCCATTTCAACCTAACCTAACTACAAATCCTTTTTTAGTTATGGCAGGAAATTAAAAGCTAACAGTCAACAATGCTTATTATTTGTCAACAAGGCCACACATCTGATTCCGTTGGAAGTCGATAACATCCTAGCTGATCTATGCATTGTTAATATTTTACCACCCTCATTATAACTGACATCCAGCTTCACAGTCCCAGCTACCCCATTAAATCAATACAGAACAACTCTTCTCAATGGCCTCAAAAGCAAAGACAATCACGTCAATGAGTTCTGTTAACACTCTTAACCCCTACTTCATTTTTTCACCCTGAGCCTTCCTATGGATTACATTTCTGATCTGATATCTGGAAAAACAACCTTTGTAATGCCTTACATAAAGAAGATCCCACCACTGATCATGGTAAACAGAGAAGCATCAGTCTCACTAGATTTACTTGTAAGTCTATGGACTGTATCACTTCTGATTTCATAAATTTAAATATCAGAAACTTCTTAACTCTGGACCAGAAATAATTTGATTTGGTCAAAAGCAGATCCTGTTTACACAGCGTTGTTAGCTTCTTTGAAAAATTCACTGAATCAGTGGATAATAGGCATGATATACAGCATATACTGACATGATCAGTGCCTTTGAAACTTTGCTTCATTTATGTATTAATGATAAACTGATTAAATTACATATGAAAACAAAGGTTGTGCATCAGATTGACTGGTTGACTGATACAACTCATATTGTTAAGAGTTGCCAGTGTTTATTCTCTATGTAGAAATGTTACCAGTGGAGTTTTACAGGGCTATGTGCTGAGTCTTCTCTTCAGATTTCTTTATCTGATTCTTATGTTAATGCTCTGGACTATGGTTATCTAAATTTCTTGATTAGTAGGTACATCAGGAAAGCCGATATTTTATATCTAAACAGAATAATACAGGGAAAACAGTTGTATTGTGGATGTAAATGCTTTGTTTCCCTGCACAGTGTTACTGTTTGAACCCAAAACCTGTCCTAATTAAATTTAAACTATCTTTCCCACCAGGAACCATCCCCCTAAACAAGAAGCCATACAAGGCTTACAACAGAAGGACACTGCTCTATTGAATTACTCAGAAAACCTGCTCTAAGCTGCCCACCGGCTAAAAGCCCTGTTAAGGTTATTATTCATCTGAAACTATCTGTGCATTTTACATTTGCTGACCTGGGTCTATAGCAGTATCCCCTAGCCCCATCTATAGTACCAACCCCTAAAACTATACTCCTCCCATATTTTATCTTCAAAACTGGAAGAAAATTACAGAAATTTCCCCAAAATTAAATCAAAGAATGTAAGTAAAACAAGGCTAAAAGAAACCCCCTAACTTACAATTTATACAGTACTTTTATTCATTCTGAGCCTATCCTGTTAAACCTATGCAGGATTAATTACTTACTTGCAGGTTTGTTGTGTGAGGTTAAGCCCTGCTCCGCACACCCTCGCTGCACTCGGGCTTGCTCCGCACTGCTCCCTGCCCCCAATTTCCACCCGCTCCCACTGTGTCTAGCTTTATAGCCACTATTCCACTCTTCCTCCAGCTGAACCAATCAATAATCCCCTACTCAGCCTAACTCATCCCATTTTCACCCCTCCTTTTCCTATCCACACCATTTAGTACTGTACCTTTTCCTACCCAGACCAATCAGTACTGCACTGTGTACACTACTACAGCCCCCACCCCTCCCCAATAGCAAATTTCCAACCTCAAGATCCTGGGGGTCCTAGTCCTATAACATATAACGCCAACATAGCCCCCAACCATGACACCATGCAAAACAATGTCACTACTCTCTCTGCTATCCCTCATGCTATTTTCATATTTCCTCTCCATTTATGAAAATTAGTCCTACCTAGGATTTCACCACCCAAAATCTCAAACTAGGCCTAATGTATGTAATAACATAGGCTACCCACTAGTTACAACTATTACCAACTCCTTAACCACAAAAGACTATCTGCCTATTAGACCCAGATACATCAGCTTAAAATCTAAATGCTATCAAAAATCTATAAACAAAATCCTGAAAGTTATAGCAATTATAAGCAATAACTTAGCAATGGATGGAGACGTTCATCCAAACCCTTGCCCTGCCACCTTAGATACTGGAACTTCCACTACAACTAACCCAGTTATATCACTATCAAATAATAAGGCCCCCAACTCACTTCTGATCTGCCAACTAAATATATGTAGCATAAATAACAAAGTACACAATCTGCATGCCCTCCTACAAGTCCATTCCCCTGATATTTTATGCCTAACTGAAACCTGGCTGAAACCATCAACCTCAGATAATGAAATACTACAATCTGGGCATAATATACGTAGACTTGATCGCTCCACCAGGAAGGGAGGAGGGGTAGCTGTACTCTTCAAATCTACACTAAATGTCACCTTAGACCCCAGTCAACCACCCCAGGTCAATAAGGCAGAAATAATCACTACCAAGCTCCAAATTAACAAACACAAAAACATAAATATAGTCTGTGTGTATGTTCCACCAGGGAATAATACCAGTTCCCTAGAAGACATCCTCCAATGGTTAGCTAGTAACTATCCACAAGAAACCATTGTACTAGGAGACCTTAACATCGACTGGAACACTTGTTCCTCTCAATCTCCTACCACCCATGTAAACCTGCATGGATTCACACAGGTCATATCCACCCCCACCAGGATAGGCAAACTTAACCAAAAAGATAGTATACGAGACTGGATATTAATCAATAGCCACCCCCAAATGTTTTCTTCAGGGGCCATCCCCAATGACCTCAGCAACCACTTTCTTACCTTTATCTGCAAACAGAAATCTAATTACTCCCAGCGGCCCATCTATAGAACAATAAGAAATAGTAAAAGCTTCAATCCTAGCAAGTTTCAGGATGAACTTAAGGCATGCAACTGGACTGACCTAAAGCACCTGCCCCTAGATGAAGCTGTCTCCCACTTTAACAATAAATTCCTCACCCTCCTCGATGCTCATGCTCCCACTCGTTCCATGAGGGTAAAAACAAAAACTGCCCCGTGGCTATCTAAAGAAACTAAAACAAAAATCATAGTCAGAAATAAGGCATGGTCAACATGGCGTGCTACAAAAGACCTCATAAATTAAACCAAATTTAGACAACTAAGAAATGAAACAAAACGAGCTATTCTATTAGATAAAAAAAAAAAAACTCCTACTTCATCTTCAACACGGGAATCAAAATAACCCCCATAAATTCTGGGCAGGGATAAATAAATTACTGCACCCAGGTCAAATCACCACTCCACCTCCCTCAGCCTCTACCGATAAACTACCAGAGGATATTGCTAACACCTTTAATAATTTCTTTACTGAAACCATCCAAGCCCTTGCAAGCCAAATACCCCTTAACTCCTCTAACCCACTGGATAGCACTCCCAGCTCCCAGCCCTCCTTTAGCTTCCAACAAGTCTCTACATCTTTCATTTGTTCACTACTCAAAAAATTAAAACCTACTACCCTAGCCGCAGACCTTCTCACAGCCGAATATTTGCAAAAAGCTGCTGATACTATAGCGTACCCTGTTTCCATTCTAATTAATCAGTCCATATCAGAAGCCTCAGTCCCCTCTATCTGGGAAATATCTCGTATCATACCCCTCCATAAAGGTGGTAACTCTACTGAGTTATCCAGTTATAGACCCATAGCCATCTCATCACCTCTGGCAAAAGTAATGGAAAAAATGCATCCATAAACAACTCCTAAACTTTCTAACCCAAAACAACCTACTGGCTAACTCCCAGCATGGCTTCAGATCATATCATAGTGCAACCACAGCTCTCCTCACCTTCTCTAATGCAATAAACTATAACATGAACAACAAAAAGCTATCTTCAGCCCTTTTCTTGGACCTGTCAAAGGCTTTTGACATGGTTAACCAACATCTTCTCATCAACACCCTGGCAACAATGTCCCTAGGTAATCACCCTCTCCAACGGTTTGAATCCTACCTGCACAATAGGCAACAATCTGTCTTATGGCAGAACAAACTCTCAGACTTCCTACCCAACACTCTAGGTGTCCCACAGGGGTCTATCTTGGGACCACTTTTGTTTTCCATTTTTATCAGTGACCTCCACACTGTAATTCCTGAAGCCATTTGCATTCAATATGCAGACAACTCAACATTGATCTGCACTGCCACCTCTCAAACAGAACTGCTATCAGTAACTCAGAGTACTTTCAACCTAGTAGAGAACTGGCTTGCCACTCGCTGTCTAATTCTCAACCCTAATAAAACAAAGCTCCTACTTTTCACCCCCACTCAAAGATCCACAATGTTATCTCTCTCCATTAAGGCTAATAATGGTACTATTATCTCTCCAGATGCCCATACAAAACTACTAGGAGTTATTATAGACAACAATCTTAAGTTTGATTTGCACATCAACAAAACAATCAAAACCATTAACAGAAAACTGGGCTCACTTTATAGGATAAAGCCATTCCTTGCCCCATATGCTAGGACCTCCATTGCTCGCTCCCATCTACTGTCTGCACTCTACTATGCTTCCCCTTTACTGGCCAACCTAAATAAATCTGATCTTACTAAACTCTCAAGCTGCTTTAATAACATAGCTAGATTTGCAACTGGTCTATCCTATGGAACTCATCATTGTAAAAATCTAAATTATCTCGGATGGCTAGAGCTACCCAGACAGATTCAGTATAATCAACTTATTGTTGCTCACAAAGCACTTAACCAATCAGATAATACATCTGCCCTGAAAAACATCATCTACCCCCACTCCAACTCCAGATCACTCCGGTCATCTAACAGACTATTAGTGCAAACCATCAAATCCAGCAACTCAGCTGGTGACTCCTTGTTCACCAACTCTGCTGGCAAAATTTGGAATTCCCTTCCTGCTAACATTACCCTGGATACCACCCTATCTCAATTCAAAATAGCTCTCAAAGAGTATTTCAAGTCTCAATGGATATGTCCCTGCTCCAAGCCTGACTAAATCTTTATGCATATTGATGTATCTATCCTATATCTGTAAGTGCTACTCAAATATCTTTGTTAAGCCAGTTTAGAAGATTGTTAGACTGTACAAATTTAAATGTACTAGCATAAGTGGTATATTTTCATTAATTTAACTAGACTGTAAAATGCGTTATATTTGTATTATGCTATGATTACTCCTGTTCGACATGACATTGTAATGATTGTATATGTATACCTTTGGAGCTTGTCTCCCCGGGCCTCCACTGAAAATGGTCATGTATCCAGTTGAACTATCCCAGTCAACAAATGTAAAATAAAATAAAAATAAGTAAAAAATAGTACAAACTGGGTATTATCATTTTGTTTTCAACAACTTGAAAAAAAGCAGCAAATGACGAATCCACAACCGGCCACAATACAAACACAGATTATTTGAAGAACTCTAACGCCTCAGCTCTCAGCCTTCCAGGAGTAATACAAGTACACAACATTTCACAAACTTTTATATAGCGCCATTAATTAATTAATTAATTAATCAATTACATAATAATTGTTTCCAATCAATCTCTAAATTTAAACCTACAGGTACCATAGTATTGAATTTTAAAATATAAATAGAGTCCTTATAAAGAAGTTTATCTTTCATATCACACACACCAGCAATTTTCATAAAAACGTGTTCTAAAACATAAGGGTGGGAGGATGGCATAATGGTTAAGGTGTTTATCTTACCGTTGCAAGGTGCAGGGTTTGATTCTCACATGGGGTAATTGGCTAGGCTTGAAATAACTCACAAGGGCAGTTAACCTAGTTCTAACCTATGAACCTTTCAACAAAGAATAATCACTGTTATGTGCTGTTTTAAAATGCATGGCAATATTACTTTCAATTTTACTGTTCTTTATATCTCTTATATGTTCCTGCATTCTTATTTTCAAATTTATTTTACTTTCCCCTATATAAAATAAATTACAGGGACATTTAAGAACATACACCTTCACTATTACAAGAAAAACTGCCACCAGGTCAAAACTTGGTACCATTTATTTTCCTGAAACTTGCAACAACACAGTAACATATAGAACAACCACCACAAGGGTATGTACCCTTCAGGACAGGAGTTACATGTAATGTCTCTTTAGGCCTAGAAAAATAGCTAGAGACTAGAAAATCTTTTAAACATTTTCCTTTTTTATAGGAAATAGAAGGGCAATTTGTTATTATTTTTTCTAACTCCACATTCTGAAGTAAAAATGTCCAGCAATTATGCAATATTTTATTAATCCTATTACTCAATTATATACTGAGACAAAATATATCTGATCTGATCTGATCACCTTATTCATAACATTATGGCACTGGTTCAGTCCCAATCTGTGTGCTACAACTCTCTGTAAGGACTTCTTAACATTACTGTTATAACCTCTATTTATAAACATATAAAAAGTGTACCTACACTCTCTTATAAAATCTCCCCAGTCACTACAAATTCTATGCATGCAAAGATACTCCCCATAAGGTAAAGATTCCAATAAATGCTGGGGATGAAAACTAGCCCCATGCAAAAAATGGGTATTGTCAACAAATTTCCAATGAACAGATGTCTTAATACTCCTACCATTAATCCCTTCTAATACCAAGTCTAAAATGTTGACCATGCTGCCACACTGTATATCATCAAATTTCAAACCATAAATGTTATCATTTTGTTACCCACTTATAGTCAATTATCACAAGAATAAGAGTAAAAAATATTTGGTGCAAGAAAATATTTGGTCCACTGATAATGGTCTCACACTAAATGGAAAAATATTCTAAGTCGGTATAACAACATTCTACTATATATCATATAGGTTCATAGGTTCATAGGTTGGTACTGGGCTATCTGCCCGAAGGCATATATTAGCCCAGCCACGTTGTGCGGTATTCACTTTTAGTAGTTCCCTAGACCCTTGTACTAGCAGCTAGTACCCTTGTCCCCTATCTAGTAATGCTGTTGGTGTGATCCCCAGGGTGAACTTTCTGTTACCCATCCACTCATCATGGTTCCTCTTGAAGAGTGATAGTGAGGGGCTCTGTCTTATGTAGATCGGGACCCTGTTCCATAGTAAGGGAAGTCTCTGCAAAGGGAATCTATCCCTCCAGCATGTTCTATTCATTGTTGTGTTGAGGTTTATATCCCTAGAGTGTGTAGCTTGAGTAGATTTAGTTTTGCTAAGATGGAGCATGTTCAACAATTCTGGGTTGGACATGGCTCTGTATGTTAGACAGAGATCGCCTCTGAGAAGGTGGTATGCAACAGAGAACAGTTTTAGCTTTTTCAATCGTGCTGCATAGGGCAACTGTTTGAGGCCAGTAATCCTCTTGGTTACGTCCCTCTGTGGTCTCTCCAGCTGCTGGAGATGTCTAGCCAGGTACATTCCAATTGGTGCATTGTACTCAATAATGGGTCTGATGAGGGAAGTGTAGAGGGGCACCATTACATCCTTAGATCTTGATGCGAACCCTTTCGTGATCAGATGGGTTACATAGAAGGATTTTCTAACCACTTTGGCAACATGGTTATCAAAGGAAAGCTGACTATCTGCTTGGGTCCCTAGATCCCTTATTTCTTCTTCAGATTTCAGGGGATTACCTCCTATGTTGTAGTTTGCAGGTACTCTGTTTTTTCCAAAGGGGATTACTACGCATTTTTTTGCATTTAGCTTGAGACCATGGCTTTGACACCATGCATCAGTCTCATTTAGGCACTTCTGGAGGATCTCCATGTCAGCCAGAGTCTCTATTATAGCACCCAGTTTGCAGTCGTCCACAAACTTAGTCAGCCACAGCCCTTCCGTGCTTGCCTGTATGTCTGAGAAGTATATGCCAAACAGGAGGGGCCCCAGGACAGAGCCCTGAGGTACACCGCTCGTTACTGGTCTGGATTCGGACATAGATCCCGCTACTCTTACTTTATGGGGTCTGTCTGAGAGCCAGTTTGCGATCCATCTTGTGACATAAGGGTTTATGCCCAGGCTGGTGAGCTTATCAATAATACCTGAATGGGGAATGGTGTCAAATGCTTTCGCAAGGTCAAGGTAAGCCATGTGTACATCCTTTCCCTTATCTATAGCCTGAGTAACTGTCTCAAAGAAATCCACCAGGTTCATGAGGCATGATCTGCCCTTGACGAAGCCGAACTGTGTGGGGTCCAGCGACTGGAGATTCCTAATCTCTCCATTTATGAGTTCCATAATAATTTGCTCCGTAGCCTTACAGATCAGACTGGTCAGGCTTATTGGTCGGTAGTTCCCAGGGTCAGTTGTGGCCCCACCCTTGTGTAGCAGGACCACCGTTGCCACATTAATTGCATACTATTTCAAACTAACACAGCCATCAGAGATTTGGGTACATTTGTTGACAACTCTCTATCTTTTTACCATCATGTTTCCACACTACTAAGACAATCCATTTATCTTTTCACCTAATTACAAAATGTATATCTTGTAGACCCAAATAAGTTTTATCTTATGTCTGCTCATGTTTCATCAGGCTATTTATAGATTTGTAGAGCATAATGATCCCATTGGCATGCATCTGTCACAGGATATTACATAGCTTCAGAGAACTGAGAGTTTCCCAACTAAAACATAACATGTATTAAGTACTGGTTATCTAAGGAGGCTGAGCAGACGTAACCCTTACTCACTTTTTTCTTTGCTGCTCTGAGGACACCTATGGATTGGTTATCTGGCTATGGAGAAACCTAACCTTCTTGACCTTTTGTACTCTGCAGAAAAAAGAGTTTCACAAATATTCACACCAAGAACCTAAACCATCATCAAGCAATGCATAAGACACACTGGTGAGACACATTGAAATCACAAAACATTCATGATCTTTGGAATAAACTTCTACTATATATCAAAGAGTGTCAATCCTAGCCAACTTTAAAGTTAATATAGACAGCTGTGTGCTATTGAACTAAGGTCTTGTTCACCTTGACCTCTAATGGTCTGGGGACTACTTACCTAAAATCTACCTAAGAACCTATGACCCAGTATTGATAAATGTGCTAGAACTAAGTATGTGTGATGTACATGGTCTAAGGGGGAAGGTAGACTAACAGATAGGCTTTTTCTCAAATCAAAATGCTTTCTTACTTCAAAAGATGAATGACTTGGAAAGAGAAACTGCCATAATAATGTGCAAACATCTGGCCTTTATTGAGGAAATTAAAGCAGTGGCATGGCTATGTTCTTACAGCAGTAGTTACTAATGATGTTGTGATCAGAGAACATCTGAGGAAAAAGTAGCACACTAGTCCTTAGCAAACAAACTTACAAACACTATCTTGTCAAGTGGGATTATGAAATTACTGTCCTACAAGAATAATGGAACTGTTCTGCTACTGGTCCAGTTGAAAGGTTAGTTGTATTTCAAGACTTAACATTTAGAAATCATGTTTATTCAATTTGGAGATGATCTTAAAACATTGTAAGGAACACAGTTCCCTTTTCAGGCTTCTGAATTTGAAATTAATGAAATGTTCATCTTGCTACTCTTAGAAACTAAAGCAAGTATATTAACAATGTGAACATTGGTCATAGTCTTTGGATGACATGATGGACTTCTGCCATTAGTTGAAGCTTATGGGTACAGAAGCATTTCAGTATATTCAGCTACTCAGTAGACAAGTTTAATCTGCAGCAAAATGGCAAGCAGTCTGATGACAAGGAGACGTGCAAAGAATAAAGGACGGTGATGGAAGTTCAGTAACTCAGGACAAAAAGGTTGCTTCAAATGTACACATCATGAACTGGTGGGGCTGCCTCGTACCTCTCAACCTTTTTAGCACAAGAAATACGGAGAAAGCCTGAGATAATGGGGGGGGGGGACAAAGGCCTAAAAACAGAGACACTTTTTAAGTATTGCTCTTATAAACTTAGAAAGTTGCTAGAACGACAGGATTTGTGTTAGCATGCATTTTCTGAAGGATATGAAGTCAGAAACTCAAATGCATGTCATTATTTTGTGACTTTAATCCTTAGATCATCCCAGTGATTTGCCAAAACAAAAAAAATTATGAGGAACAAACCAAAAGTATGAGGGAAAAATCTGGACATTCTGCAGAAATCAGTATACTTGAGAGGTATAAACTGCCTCCTTTGAGACGTTTGTAATAATGCCCTTTTTGTGTTAACAGAAGTATTTACTGACTTGACTGAGCAAACATTACTTTGGTTATATTAGTTCATAAATACATTTGCTGATTTTCTGAGGCACTTTACTCTGCTTTCTACCATTTAAATATAACTTTATTCTACTGTTTGCAACAGGATTCTTAAAACAATTAAGTCTAAGTAGTGACTTTCATAGATACTTCCATGTCTAACATTTGTATTCTTTCATTGCAAAGTTTTAGTTGAAGACCCCCCTGTTCTATGGGAAATATGAAGAGCAGTTCTTGTTGAGTTAACAAAGTCAAGCAAATTATATATATGCTGAAACAGAAATAAGAAAATAATATGCTGAAACAGAAATAAGAAAATAAGTACTAACCCCCCTTAGGCAGATCACTGCTTCTTATCTCATTCCAAGTTACACAGCTTTTGATGATTTAATGAGATTTTGCTGGCTTCTCAGAGAAAATGTATCTTGCCAAATTAACAGTCTGGCCATGAAGCAAGCTTAAATGAATATTCAGCTTTCCTTTTAGTGCAGGGGCTCAAAACTTACAAAACTGGCAATGTTCACTGAATATATGTAATGTACAAGATAAAGATTCTTTCCATGTTCTTGATCTCAGGAAACATTGGGTACTCTGAAATAATTACTTGCACTAGATGTCCTGCATCACTCCCTATGGCTCTTTCTACATTTAATCGTTTGGCATGCTATCAGTTGTCAGTTTTATCTGTTAATGCAAGGCAGTGCTATAGCATATAAATGGGATTAGATCAATTAATCAAATGGTGCATTGCAGTCAGTCTTACTTTCATTTAAGTACCTAGAACACTGATGCTGATATATAATTTATATGACTTTGTGTAACCTTTGTTTAAACTACATGCCTTAATGTCTCTAATTACAAAGCTCATTTAGCACCCTCAAGCATGGCATCATAAAAGTTAAAGACCAAGTTAACATATAACAATGTCTGACTACGAGCCAAAATATTGTGTATGAAAATTATGCAGCAAAACATATCTTGCAATAAACTATACAGTAATCAAATGCCTATAGTAAAAAAATGGTGTGAGAGATGAAGGATTGTTTGATTGACTGGTATTATATTATTTGTTACTGTTTTTGTAACATGCTGTCAATCTGTCCTTCAATCAAATGTATGCAAATGATTCTTGTATGGTGTACTAGATTCTTTTTTAGCATTTCTGTAACTCAGACTAAACTTGGAATTGATCTTCTGTGATTAGTGCTTTACCTTGGTCATCAAAATGTAAATAAATAAAAAAAAAATTTGTATGTCATCCAGGGTTTCAGTAAGGTCATTATCTGGAATAGGTTCATAAGTAACTATTATGCTAACTGTCCTTGTGGGCCATTTTAAGCCTGGCCAATTTCCCTTTCATAAGTGAGAATCAAACCATGTACCATGTGTTTATGAGATAAAAACCTTAACTATTATACAAACTCATTTCCCCTAAGGTGTTGTAGATACCTGCTTTGGTATTAGTCCTTGGGTACCCCACTGATTACAATTGTTTTGACTGAGTGAGATTGAATATAAGTCTCTGTCTTACATTATGTAACTAATGTTTTATCTATACTACAGACACGAGTCACTTCAAGATGGTCTACTCTGTATATTCATGTTTTATCCAGTACACAGTCAAATGCAAGTTAAGTCAGATTCTCTGACTCAGTCTAATGTGTAAGCCGCCTGTTAGTGGTGCAGTAGGGAGAACACTTATCTTTGGTGTTAAAAATGATAAGAATGCAGGTTCTACTCCCCCACCAAGCAGTTTTATTTCCCAGTGCTGCATAAAGGGATTCGTTTCCCTCCTGAGTGTGACATCCTTTGAAAGAACTGCTCAACTGAGGACCCATCTACAATTGATAACGGCAGCTCAGAGGGACATAATAGATCACACAGCACTTGACAAAAGATCAGCTTTACTAACACATCAACATGGTTTCTGTTGACTATGTTTTTAACTATTTTTTTCTATTGTATATTAACTATGAAGTTGTTTTTAGCATGCTCTTTTATGGTATAAATTATTTTTATTTTTTTCAACTTGATAAGTGTTCACATTTTGAGTTGAGACTGAAATCAGTCTAATGTGATCAGTGTTTCACCCCAGTTATCAAATTGTAAACATAAATAAATCAATCAGTCCAATCAATCAATCAATCAATCACTCAATCAATCAATCATATTTGCAAACCAACATTTATTTATTTATTTATTCATTTTACATTTGTTGACCAGGCTAGTCCAACTGGATATATGCCTATTTTCAGCAGAGTTCTGGGGAGAAAAGCTCCAACCGTATACATAGAATGTATATTACATTTATACATGAAAGATACATGTAGTGAATTCATTTGAATAATACGCTAGACTAAACATATGCAATGACATAAGGTCTGACATGTTAAAGCATGCACAGTACATGGGCTAACAGAAACATTCTATCTTAGTACAACAACAACATAACACTTTCTTTTCATAAATATGCTGAAAAGAAAAATAAATATCCCCTTAATCACCCAAAACATTTTCCCACAGCCAGTATTATTTACAACAATATTACTTATATGTCTGTAAGTTGTTCTTAGGTTAATGATCTGTAAGGACCTAGTCTTAGATTCCCTTAGTATTTTTTAGTCCTTATATTTTGTGTATGAATAACCTAGTGGTGGTAGTCAGGACAAGGATATTTTTGGAAATTTACTTACTGCTCCATTCCATAAGAGACATGTTAATCAGTGGTTAATTCAAGATTTCCCATCTAGTCATTAGTTTACTTTATGTGGAATAGAAGGCAGTCCCATAGACGTGGTATTTTCTGTGATACTTATTTATACTTTATGTGGAATAAAAGGCAGTCTCATAGAAGTGGTATTTTCTGTGATACTTATTTATACTTTATGTGGAATAAAAGGCAGTCCCATAGAAGTGGTATTTTCTGTGATACTTATTTATACTTTATGTGGAATAAAAGGCAATCCCATAGACATGGTATTTTCTGTGATACTTATTTATCCCTCCGACATGTCCTGTTTATGTAGCAAAAGAGAGTGAGATCCCATGATCAGGTGTGTACAATAAGATTGGACTGGCAAATGTGTAATATGTCTGACAGGTTATGAGCTGCTGAGGCTCTATTCATGAGGCAGTGTTGACCTCTTAGTAGCCTGTGTAATACCTAGAAGAGGGTTGTATATTATTTTATGATTTAGGTCGTTGATTTCTTTAGTGAACAAGTGTTATGTTTGTTCCAGTTGTGGCAAGTGTTTGGACAGATACAAAGTGAAAGAGCGTTATATTCAGTGGTTATATTAATTAGAGTCAAGTACATTGGCGCAATTATAACCCTGGACCTGGACACCATATGTGTAGTTATAAGCTGTGCAATAAAAAAGGACTATGGTGGATATGCGATGATCAAAGGACAGTTTGTTGTCAACATAGCTTCCCAGAAACCCAACTATGGGATCAACGTTTAGTGGTGTGTTTTCAGTGCAATATTTACAAGAGAAATAATGCTTGCTGAAGGATACCATTATACTCTGATTCTGACAACATCTATTTGCTTGGGAAAGATGGTTTTAAATGATCTTGGTGTCCTCTTTGCAGTTTATGATTGCAGCAAAGTTTCAGGCATCTGAATACATGGTCAGCCATTAATAATTAATATTTGCTTTGAACTTCAAGAAGTAAATGCTAATGAGGATTGGCCCCAGGAGTGAACTCCAGGCTTCACTGTTACTGACAGTTCTTTTGTAGAAGGTAGAGCTGTCCACCTCAATTTCCTGTGTCCTGTTTGTGAACAAATCCATATTCAATTAGTTATAAAAGGATTACTTTTCACAGGAAGACTTTATCTTTGATGTCCGAATGTGTGATAGTCTAGATATTTGCTGAGTACTGATTCACCCTCATCCTTTAATTCTGTATCTCTCTTGAAGAAGTCAACCAGGTTTAATAGATCTGCTCATAACAAATCTGAGCTCTCTTGAATCAAGAGTTTGTAGGCTGCTGATGGCCTTATTCATTAATTCCATATTGATCCCTTGTATACCTTTCAGATGAAACTGGTAAGGCTTATGGGTCTATAATTACCCTGGTCCATTGATTCCCAGCCTTTGTACAAACAGATTTCTGTTCCTTTTTTCCATTCATAGAGCACAAAGCCTGATTAGAAACTCTTATTCAATAGCCTCTTAATAGGGATTGGCAAGTCCTTTTTCAGTCTGACCAACAGGCAGACCAGTATACTACCCAGGGTCATGGAAGTAGTGTTATTTCACTTGGATACTGCCTTGAAGACTTGTTTTGTGAGATTTAAGGGGGAGTTATAGAAAGGGATATGTAATCTGATGATACATCAAGAGAGATGGAGGTGAAGTTAAATTTGTCTGCTTCTAGATTGGCTTTGTCCTGTGGGTCCCATAAAGAGGTATAATTTACTAGTAGCTCTATGCCCTGTTGCACATTGTTTTGAGCTTTCTAACACAGTTAAGGATGTTTTTTGGTAACCCTTTGCCTAAGTATTTTCTTTTACCTTATATCTGGTGTTGATTGATTTGATCAAGGATCCCTGTTGAGTTTAGCAAGAGGGGTTTTAGCAACTTGAGAATTAAATTTATTTTTTTCTGTGCAATTAGCTTTAGTTTTTTTCTTTTATTATAAAACCTGTATATATTTGGGTTCCGCCGCAGGAGTTTATTCTTAAAATTGGCATTGTACTTAGTTTGGAGTGGGGAAGATTTGTCCATGCAGCTATTTAAATGGTCACAGACTTATGCACAATGGATTGCACATAAACAGAGAGGACATCAGGATGGAAGGGAATTTTGAATTTAGCCAGGTCATCACTCAGTTTCAGTAGAAAACCTTAGCATAATCTCTGAATACCAAGGCATTGGTAGATTCATCTGGCTTCATTTGCATGGTGAATGCAACTCATTTATTATCCAATCTGACCATGAAGGAAGTGATAATTTTTTGAGGTAAAGCTGTCTCATACTGATAAGGAGTGAGTACAGGATTTTATCAACCATGGTTAGGGTGGAGAATAAATCATGCAGAGAGTTGTATTGATGAAATACTGAAATTTCTGGTCATACAAGTTTGAAGGTTAAGAGTCTATCAGTTAATGGAGGGGTAGTTGAAGTTTCCTATGAGAAAAGCATTTGGCTTAATGCATAGGGACCCCATACTATTTAGGTAGGCACTATGGGCTGATGGAGACATAGAGGGGTCTAACAGTTAGCTTATAAGATAAATGGTTTTGTTGTTAGTAAGGTGGACATGGATGAGTTGCAGATCATTATCTTGTCTAATAGTTTGGAGGTGATTTTTTCCATGATTATGAAGACACTGCCTGTTTTAGTGCCTTCAACTAATGCAGTGGGCCTCGGCCTATGGAGGACTTAAACCATGGGCCAATGGTGTGTTCTCATTGATCATGAACCAGCCCTTTGTGATGATAAATGTATTGATGTTCTCCAGGGTAAGGCCCGCTGGTAGGGGTTTCAGGTCTTTGTTTAGGCTTCAGACATTAAGAAGCCATTCCTTTATGTTATTTTGATTTTATTTTTCTACCTTGGAAATGATACAAGACTGATTTTGTCTACAAAAGGCACGGTAGGGGTGGCAAGAATTTTGCCAATATATGACAGCCTTGAAGGGATAGGTACAGGCTACTTCTGGAAAAGCAGTTAGAACTGTCTACCGTGTCCTTCCCGGCAGATATATATTTTACCTCCTTTGAATGACACCAGAAGATAAGCCAGCTGTCGAAGTCAATAATGATTTGTTTGTATTGCAACATCATTATTTGTGACGATAGAATGCTGCTCAAGGTTACATTCATATCTGCCTCAGAGATATATTCTGAGAGTGCTATCATGTCTTCCTTTATATGGTCCAGTCAAGTCATTTACACCCACGTGTCCTATGACTGTGTCATATGTGGCCTTTTGGTGCAGGGACTTGAGTGCATGCGTGAGTGGGTAAATGCTAACACTTGATAGGTAGCTGAATGTGACTGTCTCTTTGCACAACCCGGTGATAGGTGTATTATTGTTTCTAACTCAGGAGGCAGCTATGACTAGGATATTTGTCAGTGTGGAGGTTTATCTTAGGGTTTGAATTAAATCAATGTGACTCTTACATGTATGTTTTATGTTAGGTGTGGCGTATGGGTTGTTTTTGTGAGGATGCTGAGTGTACTTCCTTCTTAACTTACACTTAGGAGGTCTTTGTGGTTTAAGTAGGTCACTTTTAGGAGACTCAACATATGTATGTCTATGCATTTGATCTGAGCTGTGTCTTTCGGCTTTTCCTGGTTAGGGGTTGCCACAGCGGAACTCTGGTTCGCTAATGACTGGCAGTGGATTTTTACAGTACCGAGTTGCCAACCCAATTCACAACTTTAAAAGAAGGCACACCCATTCATGAACACACCTACCTGCATGTCTTTAGATGTCACTCAACCACAGTGAGGGCATGCAGACTCCACACAGAAGGGGCTCCAGCCAAGAATCAAACAGAAAAACCTCTTGCTGTGAGGTGACAATGCTAACTGCTGCGCCACCATGTGTGATTGATTTAGTATGGCATTGTGTGATACTGACAACCTGGTTGTCATTTGTAGTGGCTTTATTTGAGAGCTTTCCCGCAATTAATATTATATAACTATATCCCTCAGTTACAACTACATCCCCAGTTTTTTAAGTACTAGGGATTGTCAGTAAACCTGAGACAATGGCAACATGGTCTTAGGATTCCCATTTCAAACAATCTGGCCAGAGAGACAGCTGGAAAGTGCAAACCCATTGTTCCAGATCCTTATTAATGTGGGCTAAAGTGTATATGGAGTTTTCAGTTTTTTTTACTGGAGTACTATTTGTCTAAGAGAAAAATATATGTCTGCACATAAGGAGTAATCTGTCTCTAAGGGCAAACCAGAGCCTCTTCATGCAGCGAGAATAGGGTTTACTAGAAAGCGTGGATAGAAAAAATATTATTCTTTACAGCAAAACCAATTAAATATTAAATAATTTCTCTCTAAACTGGCTATGAAATTGGCTTCAGACGTGCAGTGATGTACCAAGTCTTAACTCTGTGGTCTGTACAGCTAAAACTGGGAGTTTGAACTGACTTAGGGTCTTAAGAGGCACAAACCAGCACCGCACACTGCTAAGATGAGTGTAAAACTGAAATAGCTAATATGAAAGTAGTTAAAATTCCAGCCAATAATGTCTAATCCTCAGAAGCAGCAACAAATTATGCCCTGCCACGAAATAACCACTACTGCTCTCAGCAAATGTATGCACAAAGTAGAAAACCAATCAAAATGTACTTTAATGCAAGATTAACTTACAAAAGTAGGAATAAAAAGTGAAAGTCACAGGGAAAATACTTTTATTAGGTAGATGGTGATATTATCTAAACAATTAACAATCTTTCCTATCCTTCATTTTCCTTTCTGTGCATTGTTTTAATACTTTCTCCACACAACTCATTTAAATAATTTTTCACTTGCTTCCTTTTTTCCCTAAACTCATTGTTCCATTCCGAAGCCTTACTACTCTTGTACATTTTAAAACACAAATCTCAGATGTTTCCCCTTTTCCATATAAGTCACATTTCCTTCCCTACTGTTTTTATGTAGAAAATAGCTTTCCATAGGTAATTTATTTAACTTAATAGGTGATAACAATCTTTCTACTCTTATGCTTTTTCCAACCTTCACTTATTTTTCCTTAATGTCTTCTTTGTTTCCTCCTGCATATCAACTATCTCTCCATGACTTGTTCATACCCTTGATCTCTTTTCACTGGTATTTCATCTATATCAATTTTCCACAATGATGCTCCATTTTTACTCTTCACAGCTGCTCATCAGCAGTCCACAGTTACTGTCTTTGTCTCAGAGAGCCATAATAGTCTTGCCCAGGTTTAACCCAATCCATGTCAATGACCAATGAGGAGGCTGTGCACTCTGGGTAGTGTCATACTACTACCTGGGAGTGTTTTCATATATTTTCTCCACTCATGTGCACATTGTGTAACATTTCAAAAGTGGAGCACACAATGGGCTTCAGCACTCAACTGTCTCTCACTCTTGCATAAGGCACCTTCCCCATTTCGCAGAAGCACCTTGCAGTTGTAGTCCTGGTCTATGACAGGGGAAGTCAAAGCACAACAGTGTACCATGAAAATGCACCTCTCCTACCTGTCCCCAGGATGGGCACTCCAATTTCCATCTGCTGGAAACTCAGATGTTCAAGTCATTAATAGAATTTGGGTCACCTGGGACCATAACTCTCAACTGTCCAGATTTTTGCGGAATGTCCAAATTTTTATCCCATATTTTTGGTCTGTTCCTATTAAAATGTTTTTTTCCCAAAAAATCATTGACAAATCATTGTGGATTGAAGTCAGAAAATAGTGATGGACATTTGAGTTTCAGATTTTATTCCCTTCAGAAAATTCAAGTTAATGCAATACCTGTTGTTGTATCAAATTTCTAAGTTTGTAGGAGCAATAATTAAAATGTGTGCCTACATTTGGGGCTTTGTCCTCCTATTATTTATGATTATGTCTGCATTTCTTGCTCTAAAAAAGTTGAGAGGTATGCCTGGTACGCAGTTTTGGCCGTATACCTCTGCACCACAGAGGTTGCTATCCTTTTAAGAATTTCTTGCTATATTAATTGCCTTACCCTACCATTTCAAAATCTTCCCCTTTTTTCTTCCTACTACATCTCTAAATCTATCATATTAATCCACAAAAAAATTCCCAAGAATCCTAATTCCATTACCTTTATAGTTCTAAGCACCAATATCAAATATAACAATGCTAAAAAACAGCACTAGGTTTATGAAACCCAGTCCACCCTTTCCCTTGTTGTTACACATCTCTTTCCTTTTTTAGAGGCAGCATGTTCATGGAGCATCTTCAGTCATTAAGGAAAAAAAAAAAGAACAGGATAACATTTGAGTAGGTAGTAATAGGTATAAGAAAAAGGTTCTAATTCACATCACTAGAGACTGGCTGCATGTCAGCACCAGCGATACTGGTAAAACACATTACTAAATGTCAGATGACACTACAGTATTGTAGGAATGCTGTCGTATTTATGCAATAACACTTTGCAGATTGTTGTCATGCTATTTGTTATCTTGTACGTATGATTTACAGCATTTGAGGTTATAGCCAGTATTCAAAGCCTGTGTTTCAGCTTCCATAATTCTATAAAAGGTATCCTGGTTCTGTGGCTTTGCTGAAACTGTAGACCATTTGTTAAATTCAGGCATCTGACTATTGATGCAAGAACAAAACAGATGATTCTGAAGAAAATGCACTTAAGTCAGAGAGTGCTACATCTGCATGGCAGTACATAAAATTATTATGTAACGTTGATTAATGCTTTTGTTTATAAATTTCTTGACAAGATTATAGGAGATTCCAATTCAGCAGCAAGAAAAAGCTTAACTGAATTTCCTAGAATAGTATCTTGAGATCTCTCGTGATGTGACCTTTTTTATCTTTTACCTCCTACTGACAGAATACTTAATATAGTGTAAGACAAGTTCAAAGCAAGAAAAGGTTAATTAGAGTCATACAGTACAAAAATCTGAGCAGTAATTCTTCATGTAAGGATACAGAGATGTGCAATTTCTTGGCACCCCACTGAATTAGAAAAAGATAGGGATTATCTCAGAGAAGAGTCAAACAAAGATTGAAAATGGCCTTTACCATACTAAGATAGATACCTAAGAAAGTGCCAGAAAGGAGCCCACTGGAACACAGAGAAGTTGGGGAAATTGAATATAGTAGGGAAATATCATATCCAGTTCTAGCTGTATTTATTTTGTTATTCACATCCTTTCTAATACAATTAGGTCCTCTTAATAATTTGTCAGTGACGAAATCTAAGACAGATTTGTGAACATTTTCATGGAGGTAAACCATACAGAAGTGACAATCATGTAAATGAACACCCACACTCGCCCCCTCCACTGGACCCAGAGTAGCATATGTTCTGTGCAGGTTGGGAGATTCCGCATTCACTATGTTCTGTTATGTGCTCATCAGTACTCCTGTCTCATGACCTTTTCAGCACAACATTATGCTTTTTAACATAGTTGCAAGTGATTATGCTGTAGTAAACCATTAGCGGATGTACAGGTCTCCCAGTTGAAGATGTAATAGTTGAATTCTCCAAAGAAAATGGTTTGAGTTTAATAGATAGGGACTCCATACTGATAAGGCAGGCAGTATGGGCCAAGGCAAACATGGAAGGGGTCCTCTAATTAGCTCTGATGTCATAAAGGGATTTTGTTTACACTAAGCTGGATCTAGAAGAGTTCCAAGTTGTTGCCTTGACTAAGGTGTCTTGAGGTGAGATTTCTTTTAAGAATATAAAGATACCACCACCTTTAATGCTTACTTCTAATGTGGAAGACCTGTAAAAGTGATAGTTATTGGAGGCACCCACTGATGGTGGGCTTTTAGTCGTCTTGAACCAGTTCTCTATGAAGATATAAATATCTAAGTTTTCAAAGGTAAACAGATATTATAGGGTGACTGATTGTTTTGTAAAGGATAATAACACTGATTAGCAATACCTTAATGTTAATTTATTTTTATTTATTTATTATTCCATTTATTAACTAGGATAATCAAACTGAGCATATTACCCCTTTTCAGTGGAGGCCCAGGGAGAAAAGCTCCAAGAATTCTGATTAATATACAAACAAATTAACCTTTTTCTAAGAGACAAGTAAAAAAGTAAGTATTAGACAGAACAATAAAGAGTTTTGTAGGTATGAGCATACAATTAACATGCAAACACACAGAAAATATTTCACAGATAATATTTACAACATAAGTATTGTATGGTGTATGTTACTGGCATACATACTATAAACATGTGAGGATAAAAAAACAGGTCTTAATCACATTGGTACCTTGAATAATATTTAGTAAAGTTACAGGTTATTAGCTACATTACTATTATAAATAACAGATAATTTGATTGGGGTAGGTCAGATGGAAAGCCAAGTTTGTTTTTGAAAGGTGGATGATACTGCCATGTAATATGCATGTGTAGATAAGATAAACATACAGAATGGAATGACAATGGAGAGTCAGATAAAATACAGTAAACGTGAAGGTTGTTAACTAAATTGCTATCACGAATAGCAGACAGTTATCCATAGGTGACTCAGGTGCAGAGCCAAGTTTGTTTGTTTTAGGTGTAGTTTGAGCTTTGATTTACAGTAGATGAGGTTCTCCATGTTTCTTATCATGATGGTAAGCAAGATCCATTTTCTATCGATTCAGATGGGGTATAATGAATTTAGAGCTTTGCTCTAGGCATTGGTCACCTAGTAAGATAGTATGACACTTGTAAGATATTGGCATTGCTCAGATTTGTAGAGTAATTTATATATTACCTGTATCTTGGCATAGGAGAAGGCATCTGGAACTTCCAGCCAGTTTAGGTATTGGAGTAATGAACAGTTATGAGTTGTCTGGGCATTATTTGCAGCAAATTCATAAATTTTGTAAATAGAGTAAACTTTTTGTTTTCTTTTTTGGGAGGGCATGTAATGATAATTGTGATTTATCAAGTGACTTTTCTAAGGAAGGATTGTTGGGTAATTCATTGCAAGGTAGTGAGGTTATTAGCAAAAGAGACTGGAATGACATCATCAGCATATTGGACTATAGAGTCATGCAGCCAGGTAGGTAGCATAATCCTTGGGGTCCTCCCAGGGATGTTGGAAGATAAGGAGAATAGACATTCTCCCATGTTACTGCTGCTGTCTGTTTGTTAGATATTTATAGAGCCAACTGCAGGCAGAGTGGAAAAATCTAAGAGGCAGATAGTAGTTTCTCTGAATTATGATGAAGTTTGTTAAACTGGTAATGCATAGAAGGGCTATACTTGAACTGAGGTCAAGCTGGAATCCATGCTGAGTAGGAGAAAGGATGTTTTGCTCTAGAATGAACTTTAAAATTTGTGAATTAAAATATTTATCAAGGATTTTTGAAATGGGCAAAATAAGAGCAATGTTGTCCAGATTCTATTCAGCTTGGTGAAGTTTTTTGATGACCGGCTTTGCCTAAAAAGACACAATGGAGGTGGACAATATTTTAATAAATATTTGAAAAGTTCGAGTAGAAAAGTGCAGGCCATCCTTGGCAAAGCAGTTTGAACTGTCTACCATTTTTTCAGAGACTGATATATATATATATATATATATATATATATATATATATATATATATATATATATATATTACATCCCCTTGGAATGGCACCAAAATCTAAGTTAGTTGTTGAAGTTAATTTCTTTGATCATATTGTTGCATAACTTTTGGTGATAGAAGAATACTGTTTAAAGCTAGGTTCATACCTGCTTCTGAGATATGTTTCAAAAGATTTATCATGCCTGTTTTTATATACTACTACTAGAAGTCACCAACAGCTATAATAGCTTTGGAGACACACTATATAGTAGTTCAGTGGCTAAGAAATGGAACTCTCTCCCCACTATCATACAAAACACATCGTCCATAGCCTCCTTTAAAACCTCATTAGGCAATGTCTCAAGCAAGGTTGGCAGTGCAATGACTGCTCCCCAGTCTAGTGAAAATGGATAAGGTACACATACTAAGCCTAGAGTACTTGATAACAGTACTCACTCTTGCTCACAAACTCTGGCTAATGTACAATGTATGTACTGTATCTATGTACTATGTATGTATTCTAACAATGTTCCAAATTTCAGCTGTACACCACAAATCTATTTATAACCTTTATTTTTAAATTAATGTTTTCTTGTTTATTCTCTCCACTATAACTGTTGAAGTGCTGCATACCACTGTAAAAACATGTCTATTGTAATTTGTGTGTATACTGATCATGTCTAAATATCTAAATGTATCTGTAATTATTTTTCTTTGTGGAGCTTTTCTCCCCAGGTCTCTGCTGAAAATGGGCCTTTTTGGCTCAGTCATACACACCTGGTTATCAAATGTAAAGTAAAATAAATAAATAAAAATGAATATAGTCGAGGGAGGAATGCATCAAGTCATTTATACCTACATGTACAATGTCTGTGCCATCTGTGTACTTATAGTGCAGGAACTTGAGTCCTGTGATGTGATACATCCTGGTGCTTAATAGGAAATTGCCAGTGATACTTTGCATCAATGTGTCTAACTATGGGGTCACCTATGCCAAGGATATTTGTATGTTTAATCGTTTGCCTTATGGGCATTTGGCTTGAGTCTGCATAACTCACAGATGTATGCTTTGTGCTGGGTGCTTCCTGTGACATGTGCATTTTGGGGTTTGCTGATGGTACTTGTTTTTGAGTTACATTTAGCAGTCCTCTGCTTAGGTGGATTAATTCAAAAAGCCTCAGCATTTGTAGGTTTATGTATTTGGTGTGAGGTACTTCAGACTGATTTAGTGTGGCGTGATGTGGTGCAGTCAGCCTTGTTATTTGTTAGTGTCTTCAAGCCAGAAGTTTCCCTCCAAAAACATTATATAATTACATCTCTGACACACTATGGTAGATTGTTTAAGTAGTAGCATAGTTCTCAGTGACCATGAGGCAATTTCTAAGCTGACTTTAAAGAGCTGGAAAGTGCAGATCTGTGATTCCAGTGTCTTAATACTCTAGGGTGGGGGGTGTCTCTACTCTGACTAAAGTTTAAACAAAAACTATTCTGATTCACATACATGTAAATATAAAAAATAAGTGCATAGCTATTTCAGTGACTCAGTAAGAAATGCTAAAGTACCCTTGGAGTTCCTAGGCTTGTAGTTAGTCAGACCACAGAATAAAACAATCAAAAGTGTGGCTGAGCATCTCTGATTGAAGACTTTGCCAATGTAGGCAACTTATAAGAGCAGAGAAATACAAACAAAAAAAATCAAATGGGTGCCCTGCTCAGCAGCAAAACAACAAATTTCAGGGTTTTACATGCAATCAGTGCCTATAAACGGCTTATTTCTTCCTCTGTTCTCACTAAGCTTTAAACAAAAGATCCCAATAAATGCATATAGATTAGAAAAATATTCTGAGTGCGAATACAGTGAACTTGTTGGAGAGCTGTATATACTACAACTTTGTGATAAGCAGATTTTAAAAGAAATAACATACAGGTTTCAAACAGTAATTAGTAAATGGACTGAGACTCGGAGGCATTTCCTGAGATAATTTTTAATAATTTTTACTGACCAATAAGCCTGACCAGTCTGATCTGTAAGGCTATGGAGCGAATCATTATGGAACTCATAAATGGAGAGATTGGGAACCGCCAGTCGCTGGACCCCACACAGTTCGGCTTCGTCAAGGGCAGATTATGCCTCCTGAACCTGGTGGATTTCTTTGAGGCAGTTACTCAGGCTATAGATAAGGGAAAGGAGGTACACACGGCTTACCTTGACCCTGCTAAAGCATTTGACACCATTCCCCATTCAGGTATTATTGATAAGCTCACCAGCCTGGGCATAAACCCTTATGTCACAAGATGGATCGCAAACTGGCTCTCAGACAGATCCCATAAAGTAAGAGTAGCAGGATCTATGTCCGAATCCAGACCAATAACGAGTGGTGTGTCTCAGGGCTCTGTCCTGGGGCCCCTCCTGTTTGGCATATACTTCTCAGAAGTACAGGCAAGCACGGAAGGGCTGTGGCTGACTAAGTTTGTGGACGACTGCAAACTGGGGGCTATAATAGAGTCTCCAGTTGACATGGAGATCCTCCAGAAGGGCCTAAATGAGACTGATGTATGGTGTCAAAGCCATGGTCTCAAGCTAAATGCAAAAAAATGCATAGCAATCCCCTTTGGAAAAAACAGAGTACCCGCAAACTACAACATAGGAGGTAATCCCCTGAAATCTGAAGAAGAAATAAGGGATCTAGGGACCCAAGTAGATAGTCAGCTTTTCTTTGATAACCATGTTGCCAAAGTGGTTAGAAAATCCTTCTTTGTGACCCATCTGATCACGAAAGGGTTCGCATCAAGATCTAAGGATGTAATGCTGCCCTTCTACTCTTCCCTCATCAGACCCATTATTGAGTACAATGCATCAATTGGAATGTACCTGGCTAGACATCTCCAGCAGCTGGAGAGACCACAGAGGTACCTAACCAAGAGGATTACTGGCCTGAAACAGTTGCCCTATGCAGCTTGATTGAAAAAGCTAAAACTGTTCTCTGTTGCATACCGCCTTCTCAGAGGCGATTTCTGTCTAACGTACAAAGCCATGTCCAACCCAGAATTGTTGAACATGCTCCATCTTAGCAAAACCAAATCTACTCAAGCTACATGCTCTAGGGATATAAACCTCAACACAACAATGAATAGAACATGCTGGAGGGATAGATTCCCTTCGCAGAGACTTCCCTTACTATGGAACAGGGTCCCGATATACATAAGACAGAGCCCCTCACTATCACTCTTCAAGAGGAACCTTGATGAGTGAATGGGTAACAGAAAGTTCACACCGGGGATCACACCAACAGCAATACTAGATAGGGAACAAGGGTACTAGCTGCTAGTACAAGGTTCAAGGGAACTACTAAAGTGGAGGTGAATACCGCACAACATGGTTGGGCTAATATATGCCTTCGGGCAGATAGCCCAGTACCAACCTATGAACCTATGAACCTATAAGGGAGTTAACTAAGGAGCTCTTAGTGTCATGAATTTATGATTACAATGAGATGGAAAAGTACTCACACAGCTTGTACAACTGATAGTTTGGTTCTGTTGTCTGCTGCTTGGAGAAATAAATGGGCTCTGTGGAAGAAGCTTGATGGTCACTTAGGTGAGAAGGGAAAAAGAAAACTGTGTGGCTCCTGAAATTATCAATGTAACCACAACTCTGTAAAATATAAATTATGTCCTGTCACTGGATCTTGTATATTTCATTAACTAGATTTTGCTTTTTTGGCATTCTCTTTGGTATTGTATCTGTAAACGTACATTTGTGGAAAAGGAGTGTGTACAAAAAAAGAAAAGCTTAAAGGATTTTTGATTACTAAAGAAACATTGCTGGCTATTCCTCAGCTCACTAGCAACATTGGTTTCATGCTTCATTTGATTTAGTTTTACATGCTGCACTTTGTATTCTATATATGGGCTTGTGTTTGCAGACTTTTTGTTTCATATTTTTAAGTCTGCATATGAGAACTACTTTAAAATGGAATGAGATAACATAACACTGTGGAACTGAAACTATTAAAATCTAAATATGAATATGGTTAATAATGCATTCTCTGTGGCTTCCACAGTGCTGTAATGAATGGTTTGTGTTTCTTGCTATGCCTCAGAATTATGTTGATTGTAACCTTGTGGTCATTATAATAATTCAAATAAAATGTCATGGGTTCTGGCCTTGACATAGTCAGACACACTTTGGATCCCAGGCCTGAAGGTAATAAACACTTGCCCTGGCACAGTAGCTAGGTCATCCATGTAACCCAGATTAGTTCAGCATGAGATATCTGCGTAAAGAAATAATGTGAGCTCTCAACACCTGCAGGGTTAATAATGGTAGTCTGTTACAGTACCAGATTAGTAGTACAGATGAGAATAACAAATTCAGTTTATCTACACAATCAAGTGAAAATATCTGTTGGAAAATTACACAATATGAAAAGTTATTTTCACATCAGCATAAAACATGACCCTGAGATTGCTGGTTGTCTCCATCAGGTCTGTCTGTGATTTTTGGACTTTTCTGATACTCATAAGTGGACCTGAGAAGTTCTGGGGAGACTCAAATGCAGTATTTATGAGGTTAACATTGTCGGCATTGCCTTCATTGTTAACTGTGTTTCTTAATGAGGCTGCGAGCTGCAAAAAGGAAACCCTGGCAACTGCTCATGTGCAAAACTGGAATATGCAGGTTTCTGACTTTTTGTGGAAGATGTAAGACGTGCTAAAATGGATACTATCACCTGGCTTTCTACTCTTTCTGATAGACTGTAGTACCCACATGGAAGATAATGGACATACCAGGAGAGAGCTTTTTGGGATGAATGGCTTTATAAATCTAAAGGTACAGAGTTAGCTGGTATTGTACATCTGTTTTAGTCTAGGATTATCAAGTTCAGGATACACACAAGGACAGCAGTCTTTATTAGCTATTCAACTTCATATTTAATAATAAATGTGTTGTCAACGGAATAATTCTCCATCCTTATCTTAAAATTATTCACCACTTCATACTTTAACCTCATTTGGAAGCTTATTCCAGTGTTTAACTACCCTATCACAAAAAGAAAGTACTTGCAGTTTTATTTATGTTTTAAATTACATTTAATTAATTTAAATTTAACAGTGCCCCCCCCCTCAAAAAAATAATAAAAATGTAAAAATAAGTCTCATATAAGCTTCTATAAAAAGAGTCAAAAATCCACGTTTTTGTACATCATGAATGTTTGCCTCTCTCAGCATGTACCAACAATATCATAATATATAACTATTCAATAGTTATTTTCTTTCACTAATGCTATAAACTATTCATGCTACCAACTAGTCTTTCTCTGCTTTAGAATTTCACTTTTTATACCTACTTCGTATATGACCTATGTAATGCTTTTTGGAATATTTTTTTTCCATTGTTGTTTTTATATACATTGTGCTGTCATTTTTTTTTGTACTGTGATGGAGCTTTTCACCTTGGGCCTCCACTAAGGGGCAATGGCCCAGTTGGACAGTCTCGGTAAACAAATGAAAAATAAATAAAATAATAAATTCTCAAGAGTCTCTTAAATCCAAATACCTTAGAGACTTGTAAACCTAGCCATTCATGTACAAAAAGGAACATTTTGAGTCAAGGAAAATAAGGCATTGTACTGACAAAATCAATCATTTTAGTCAAATAATTTTGAATCCCTTGTAGTAACAAGCTGCAGAATTTAGATTTGATATAGCAGAAAAGACATACCTGCTCAGCATTTCTCATATTGGATTTACAAATCCATTCATCTGTATCCCCTTTTTCCCATTTTTCATATGGGGTTTGGGTGTCCCATCAACAAAGACCATCATCTAAAGCTAATACTAATACTGCCAAAAGGAAATCCCTGCAGCGGTTGCTCTTAAATACAGCACACATGCACAGACACACACACACACACACACACACACACACACACACACATGCACGCACACATATGCACAGACATGCACACACCCGCACACATGTACACACACACACACACACACACGCACACACGCACACACACACACACACACACACACACACACACACACACACACACACACACACACACACACACACACACACACACACACACACACACACACACACACACACACACTCATATCTACTGTCAATTTAGAGTATCCACTCCCCATATTGCATGTCTTTGGAGTGTGGGAAAAAATCAGATAAACCCAAGAAAACACATGCAAACAGAGAGCACAGGGAGGACATGTAGACTCCACTCAGAAGGCTTCCCAGCAAAGAATTGAACCAGAGAACCTCTTGCTGTGAGACGATAACAATAACATCTAACCACCATACCACTGTGAATTAACAAATAAAGGGAACAAAAGATTTTTCTTTCTTAAGTTCATGCATCTATTAATATGCCCAACATTGTAGAACCCAATTTTGCAACTCTGTGACCTGGTGTATATGCATTCCCAACTTAGAGCATTCAAAGGGCATGAATTTAGTATTTGTTCATGTTTAGTTCCATTTGATTCTGTTCAGTGCAAGCTTGAATTTTATGTAAATCTTACTAAAATTACAAACTTTTTATATTGATACTAATTTTGCCAATCTTCAGATTGTGTCCATAAATAATACAAAAGATACTCTTGACCAAAAGTTAGACTGACAAAGCATTAGTTAAAAATTTAGGACCATCTAGAGGTTGCCACTATCCACCTTCAGGCATAGAATGCACCTCTGATCTATGACCACCAATGTCAGCTGCAGAAATTTGAATACTAAGTGATTTATAAATTCATCTTACTAGATGATCTCCAGGAGACAAATCTCTCAATTTTATCATTAGTAAATTATATATAATCAAGGTGAAATCCTGAATAAAATCTAAATAAACCATATCCATTTTAAATCTGTGTTCCAGTAGAGAAATAGTATTGTTTCAGAAAGCAAGGCCACATGCAACATTTGATCAATTATGCATGAACATGTATTGACATATAACTGCCACATTTAGCTGACTTAGTCCATGGATTACCCTTTCCAGCATTAAGTCTAGTTTCTATTCCTTTCCCAACACAGGCTAGAATGACAATAGGAGCGTAGTTTATTATTAATGGAAGATATACTTTGCTTTTTATGCAAGAACCTAATAACCCTGCATTTCCATTCACGTGGAACTTCACAATTCTTAAAGCTAGTATTAAACAAATATATCAGGGGGCAGCACTAAAATCCTCTTGTTGTTGTTTGTCTTTTCCCGGTAAGGGGTCACCACAGTGGAACTCCTGTCAACTAATGATTTGCAGTAGATTTTTACAAAACACCGAGGTGCCAGCTCGACGCCCAACCTTCAACGAAGGCACGGCCATTTACGCACATCTTTCAAACACTACCCAACCACGGGGAGGACATGCAGACTCCACACAGAAGACACTCCAAAGCCAAGCCGAGAATCGAACGGGAGAACCTCTTCCTGTGAGGTAACAATGCTACTGCAGTACCACCGCAGCATCTAGAGCACTAAAATCCTCTAACAACTTGAAATTGAGGTTTGTAATATTGTTATGCCTAGTGGTCCTTTATTTTCAAACAATTAATCACTGTATTAGGGCTGTTCAATTAGCAAGATTTTATGGTATAAGAAAGAGGTCCAGTTCATGTAACTGTCTCTGATTATACAAAGTAGATCCACTTGCATTGTTTATAGTGAAAGCTATTTTGTCTTCACCACTATCAGCTAACCCACCTTCATAAAATAATGGTTATTGAATCTAAACATACCAGCCATTATAAACCAAAAGAAGACCTTCCAGTTTCCAATTTCCTCATTTTTTGATCCTGTCTTGCACCAACATTACCCTGTTTAGTAAATTTGTAGTCAGTCTTGTAACTAGATTTGTTAACAGCAATGTGTTTCTTATATAATGTCTTCATTGTAATAAGATGTTATGATTGCATGGTAGTCCACAAGTGTTCATGATAGTACAGAATAACATGGCAAAGTCTTCTGATTGTGTCATGGCATCATCTATGATGCTGGATTTTCAGCAAACTCCAATGATGATATAATCACAATTGTCAAATGATTACCACTTGATTGTGAGACATGCCACAGTATCAGCAGGAAGTATACTGTAAGGTAAAATGTAGGATTGAAAAATAAAGGTGCTAACATTGTTTGAGTATGAGGTCAGCTGTTTTGGAAGTAGGAAAAAGGCAGTTAAAATAACTATATTATGTAGCCTTTTATACTAATTTTACAGATATAGTTTTCCCCTGACACCATCTGGTATTACTCTAAGTTCGAGCTAGGCAAGTAAGGGTGGCCTTTAAAATGGACAAGGATATCAATGAACTGATTTCTAGTAGTGCAGTTAACTCTTATGGAAAATTAGAAAAGTGGATAGGTGCCTTGTGGGTAGTATAAGTTGTATAGTAAAGTATTAGTGGGGAACACAGTAGAGATTAATAAAAAAACTTTGACAATTAAGAAAGGTTTACTTGTGCTAGTAACAAGGCATTATACATTGTTAATTATAAATATATGAAACTGAGATGATACCCTGTACAGAGAGAGAAGAAAAAATAAAAATGATGTAGCCTATAAAGGATTTGGAAAATAAAAAAGAAATTAGTGATACTTTAAAACATTATGTGTGGTAGATGGGGAAAGATATTTAGTTTGCATAGAAAATGAAGAAAAAAGTTGCGAAGATATTGCTAGAAATGTAAAGTTTGTGTAAGTTGCTGATATACTTAGAAAAATCAAAAGTTTTGTAATGAAAACATTCATAAACTGAAAACTATGACACCTATGGGCTTTAAGTTCAAAATCAGAATGAAAAGTAATTCAAAGTGATGAATCTGTAGGAGGATACAATCCATGACACACAACCCCCCATGTACACCAAGACCCACTATCCCCCCATATCATGCTAAGACACACATGCACCCTATGATATGCCAAGACGTACCATCCCCCTAACCATCCACACCAAGACTAACTGTATTCAACACACACTACAGTCTAAGAAGCCAGCCTACTAATGAGCCTACTCTTGATCCACTAAACATCATTACGCAGACAACAACTTCTCTGTTCTTGCCCCTAAGCTGTGGTGAACTTTGCCACCTGATCTTACTAAAATTAAAGAGACTGCAAACAGTACACATCTCAGTTCAAACAATACCTAACTGAATAATATAAGTGCAGCTATCAGACACAGGCCATGTTACCTGATTCTCATGGGGGCACTATTACTCTCTTCTCGGAAAACCACGTCTTCTTAATCTCCTAACCTCTGCAACATCTACCTTCATACCCACTGCTTCACCTTATGTCCGATCCATTCTATACTATATATCTAACATCCACTTCTCCTGGTATTATCTCTTCTATTGCAGCGTTTAGTATTCTACAATTTCAACTCTCTTCTCTGTCAAAATATTCTTCATACTTGAATAACTAAAAACATTGGGAGGGTGGCCTAATGGTTAAAGTGCTTGCCTTACAAACACAAGGTACAGGGTTTGAATCTCACAGGGGATAATTGGCTGTGCTTAAAATGGCTCGCAAGTGCAGTTGCCTAGTACTAATCTATGAACCTAACTGGACCACATTTACTTCACCTGATAATGTCTTTATTATGCATTGTACTTGGACTTCTGATTCTTCTTCTTTTTAAATCTCCTTGTAAATGTGTATATTTTTACATCTATGTTATTTTACAGCATCTAAGCACATTTTTGTTTATGGGTTTGTCACACTGACATTACAAGGTTCACCAATTTAAAACGCAAGTATTGACATCACTTAAAATCACATAACAGGCTATGACTTATTTCTTCATCCTCTATAATGCAATGTAATCAGAGTAACAAAACTGCATATTTAATGTTTTGAATCAGTACAAGGTAATATGGAACATGGTATATCAATAAGATATGACAAACCTGACAGTGAATTGATGGGGGCAGACTTACAATTATAGAAGAGCAAAAGACAAACAGCATAGAAGGAGAGAACAGACAGCCTTCATGATGAACTTGATTATGCCATGAACCATATAAATTATTTAACACTTTTAGATGGCTAAACAGAATATACTTGTTATAAATATGTTGTGAGTAATATTCCCTTAATTAAGGATGATTTTTCACTTAACATGTCGGATGACTCCTTCACTGTGGTCGCAATATATGTTTCTTTAATTTCATAAAAAAGACATTATATTTGGCTGATTCATAAATGGAAAGATCATAAGCAACATTTTCAGTCCTTGAACTGGAAAGTGGAAATATTTACTAACATGCTTTTTGGGAGGAGTGGGAAATACCTAGTGGAGACATTTTGAAAGTGGAAGATCAAAGAATTATAATCACAAAAATGTGCTTCAACCCTGCTGAAGAAAGGACAATATTACATATTTTATCAAGTAATAATGTGAGTTCAAAAACACCCCTAAGCCTATGAGCAGAAATGTCACTGTACAGGAACAGCATTATTATTTCATTTTTAAGAAAACTGTGAATTAAGAGACTTTTCTTAGTAAACATTGTAAACTTTGGGTATTCCTGTTGCAATTATTACAGAGTAGGGATGATCATACCTTTTTCAAGGATGGAATTTGCCCCATCATTAGAAAGTGATGAGTCCTATAGAATATGTTGAACTGAGTTATATAATATTCATGAGGTAACAGAGGGAGAGGGATAGATACTGCAGCAAACAATCTGAAGATATTAACTGTCACAAAATGCAGAGGCAAGGGTAGCATGAGTTTCCCATGCAAGGATGCAAATAATAACAGCCATGATGCACTGTCAAAAGCAGTTTTGTTTTACATTAGCATAATTTACTATAAGCTGTTTCTATGTGAACCATTCATTAAAACTAATTACATCATTATGAAGGAGTCATGTGGTGAACATAGGCAGAACTCCATTGTACAGATGACATGGCAATCGGTCTGTCTTTGAGAAATTAAGAGAGATACTTCTAGACCGAGCATAACAATCTTCTGTCCCATATGTGGAGAATAATCTAACTATTCAGAATACTGGAACTGACAAATGACTCTTTTCCAACATCATGACTAGAAATTACTTGGATATTGTCAGGTTAATAGTAAAATTAGTTTCTCTTTTCCTTTCTTTTTGTAAGGCTTTCATTAAAATGCAGATTATTTGTGGAAGGACCTTGCTGACTCTTTATGAATATGAAGGCGTTTTAGTGTGTTCTGTACTGCTGAGAGTGGAGCGGGAGGGAAGGAAAAAGGTGAACTCTAGTTCATTATGTTTGGACCTCACCAGTTTGGACTGAAGGTAATCTATCAGCATAAGTGATTAGCCAGCATAAATGCTAACTATTGCCTGAAGATGCCCATATGCTGGTAAAACAGATAGTGGAATGTTCATATCCATGGCAATAGGCTCTTTTCTGCTGGCTAGATGATTGCATTGAGAATATAAAGTAAAGTTAGGAGTATATGCTTTATAACTCTGGGGGCAGTGATTGTTACTGCTAAGTACTTGTGTTTAACTAGGTTTTGGTAAAATTTTAAGGGTACTTTTACAGGAAAAGTCATAACTCAAGGTGTTTGCATCTATACCCAGCACTGCCAAACACTTGAGGGGAAACTACTAAATTAGACCGTGATTATTTATGGATAAAGTATTTAGGGAGATTTTTCTGAAGTTAGGATAGATAGTAATTAATCAAGCAGTTCGTACTGAAAAGTAAAAGGAAAGAATCACCTTTGTCAATAACAAGGAATAGTGGGAACTCAGAAAATTGTCTGCTACTGGGCTACTATTAGTACTGGTTTCACTGCAGCTTCACCCTTCTGGGATACAATGCCCTTGATTCTACTCTCACCAGAAACAAAACAATGGCACTAATCCCAAGATGAGAAGCAAAACAGAAGCACAGCTTCCAAACTGGCACCTATGAAGTAGCTATCAGACTTTCTGGTGATAAACAGTTTCCTGAAAATAATGCCCCTGTGCTTCTTTCAGCAGGAGAAAAACAGGAGCAATAATTCCAAGATGACTGCTGAGAAGCAGATGGTGGGCTCAACAATAATTGGTGGTCTTGGACCAGATGAGGCAGTCTTTAAAAGTAAGATGGAAATAAAAAGGTTAATATCCTAAGTGTCTGCACTGTGCATTAAGCAGTTAAATATGAAAGAGGGGTAACTTAAGCTGTAACAATCTAAGGAGAAAGCCACCAACTTTAAGGAACAAGATAGACTGGATAGGTGTGGGCACTTAGTATTCTGGCTCTTAGAAATACAGTGCCAAGGCCAATAAATAACTTAAGGGGGAGTGACTTAACAAAATGATAATTTTGTGCTTACTGGCAATAATCAAACAAAGAGGGCAGGGAAGGAATTCTTTGAGCAAATTAACATAAGGGTCAGGCAATTAGAAAAAAGTGAGTTTAAAAACACAACAACACTAGGGACAGACTCACAAGAAAGACAGTTCTGGTTTGTTTCCTAGGTTAAATATGCAATAGAAAACAGAATACAATTAAAACACAGTGTAATGAAAATATACCACAATATGCAAAACAGAAGAAAGCAATACAAATTACAAGAAAGCGATATAAGGAAAAACAAACTATATATAAAAATAGAACATGTTTGCCTTGATTGTTTGATGTAAAGCATGCAACTTTTTGTTGATTCCCATGTGGTGATGGAATATTGCCAACGTCAGTGTGAAGGACTGGAGTCACAGTCACACAGTTTGTACCAGCTGCCTGAAATCATCTGTGATGGTTTGGGATTTAAATGCTTTATTGCAAGAGCCAAATAATATATGAGGGTAATTAGTGTTAACAGCATATAGTCAATGCACACTGCTGATTCATATAATAGCCAACATTTACCACATCCAGATAGAGATAAGAGTTATAATCACTTGCACCCTTAGAATTCTCCCACCTCTGCCTGAAGCTAAAGAATGTCAATGCAATCTTATAAATTATAATTAAAACTTGGCCAATGTTATTTTGTAAGCAAACACTCAACATATGTTCCAGGAGGAATTAGTGATATCTCTCCATTACTAACTGTGACAATACACCACTGCCACCAAGTAATTAAGGTGCCTCAGTCCTTGCCAATGGCAACAGTGGGGGACATCCACTGAGAGGAGAAAAGGGACACACACAGTATTAACAGATGCAACTCTCTGCATTAAGTGCAATTTCCCTTAAGAGCACACACAGACCACAGTCAGTCCAGGGCTGGTTTCTCTCAATTTCTTCAGAGCCCCAATAAGACTCCCCACTGGCACAGCTATAGAGTTGAGTTTATAGCTGAGTGACAAAGCCAAGACCTCCAGCACCCTCTCTGTCCAACCAGTGTTTCCTGTCCCTGCCCAAGTAGCTGACACACACACTCTTTGAATTTTATTTACACACACACACACACACACGCACACACACACACACACACACACACACACACACACACACACACACACACACACACACACACACACGTGCATGCACACACACGCACACTCACACACACACACACACACACACACACACACACACACACACACACACACACACACACACACTCTTACGAAAGGCTGCCACAGGTTTACTAGCTATGTCCCCTTCTGCTCAGACTATAAGGTGGCTCCTTCTTGAATGTTTTACGTCCAAATTTTGGAAGCCCCTTCTTGAATGTTTTATGTCCAAATGTCTTAAAAACGCATCTCATGTGCTAAGATTAGCTCCACCTATTGGCAGGCTATTGATACCACCAACTGATCTATTGCTTTTTCTTCTAGGCCTACTTCAAGAGTTTATTTTCTTTAGAGTAATCCCTGGTCCCAATATCCAGACTTCCTCTTTTCTTGCGAATCAGAAAATGTTGTGGCTACTTTCCTGAACACCTGTATCTCTCAGCTGTGTTTGTCTCTCCTGTCAATGCATGTTCTTTCTAAGTTCTCCTTTGTAAAGGAAGTCTAGAATTTTTGACAGATTCATGTCAGATTTAAACATATTTCAACTAACCATGGCTTCCACTGAATAAGACTCTTCCAGCCAGCATCAGGCACCTTTTGATAACCATGGTCCGGGTTCAGGCATCATCAGACCTCTCAACTGTCCCTGATCTTCAGGGACTTCCCTGATGTAGACTCAGATTGTAGGTCTGTCCCTCTTAATCATTCTTAAAACTGGTGACTACTGAAGAAAAGGTGGTGAATTGCTCTTAATAAGTAATGATAGTAATTCAGAGTTATAGACATTTTACATCAGCAAACTCTATATTAATCCACATTCTCATATTCTGCAAATGTTTCAGGTTAATAGTACAAATATTTAAAAAAATGTCCCTGATTATTTGAGGATTAGTCCCTGATTCTGTTGAGATTTGTCTCTGATTGGTTGAGAGCTATGGCCATCATGCTATTACTAAGTAGCTACATTATTGCCATTGTTGGTGGTAAGAGTATTCAGCCAGTCGGCTTTCTCGTGTGCTTATCTCCACTATAGTCTATGTGGAATGTACAACATACTGTGCCATAAATGTCATTACCTATGAGGAAGAATGCAGGAATATAATCAAACATTGCAATCTTCTTGTATCACTGCTCCATTTCCCAGTCCAAATGAATGCTGCTCAATGGCGCATGAAAACATGTTCTTCCCATGTCCATAAACAGAATGCATTGTCTAGACAAGCTAGTATTTCTCTAACAACTGCAGACTTAACAACAGTTCTACATCATATACTACACATCTTAGTGTTATTTTTATCCTCTAATAAGAGAAAGTGTGGGTCCTTGTGATAATCAGAAGTTACATGATAACCCACCAGTACTCCTGTACATATTTGTTACTGCTCTTATGTGTTTTTTGTCCCCCACCCTGTCACTCTGAACTCTTAGAATGTACTTGGCCCATTCAGTTAAACTGGAAACATTTTGCTCCATGATTTAATATACACTACTTCAGTCAGTGGTTACCTTTGAAATCTGCCAGTAATGTTTAGTCCGCCTGATCCTGTTTTCCCCTATGCCCACATATAATCCTATTTCCCTTCTTCTAGTGCAGTTTTAACTTGCTGGCTTCAACGAAGTTACACCATTTACCTATTACATTAGCAGTGTGTTGTTCTCCTAATTTGATAACCAGAATCTTATATTTATGGGAAAAAGTACTGCAGGTGTGCTTCTTTGTCATAAAGTGTACATTTTAAACATAGTTAGCATCCAGTGACCGAACTATTAAAGTAAGGGATTACTTATGCAGTTAATTTACTGACACAATACTACAAAATGTTCAATTTTGCAATAATGCAGCCAGACTATGACATTTAGACAAGGTACAGATGTCATTTTACAACATTACCACGTTTGACACAACAGCATTTTTCCAAGCAGACAAACATTTACTCATCTGTATTTAGAAGCTGCATGCTTATGCATATATACTTTAGACTGAAAAAAAATAATGAAATACCTTTATCACTTTGTTGGTTTAGGGGATCCATTTTACAAGTTTCCAAGGCAGTACCATATTTTTAATAACATTGGGTGCTGTTAAGATAGTAGTTATTTTGCACTGCATTTATTTCCAGTTCTTCATACTGTTGAAAAGGATGAGGGTAACAGGGTAAAGATAGGAAGTACAGGGTTTGGTGCTGACTTTTGTTCATTGTCTCTGCAGAGCTCACATGTTCTCCTCTTATTTCTGAGGGTTTGCAGTTTTCTTCCACATTTAAAATCATGGTATTTTATTATGTGTAATAAATTGTTTACGTATTTTGCATTTAATCTTGACCTTGTCCCCTAGAACTTGCTAAAAAAGAATCTATGGAGCAGCTACCTACCTGGTTGCCAAACTTCAGATTCAAATTCAAATTTGAACAAACCTCAAATTTCAGTTGAGTAAATAAATACATAAATAAATAAACAGAAAATAAATGCATACATTCATACATGAATAAATAAATAATGGCCATGGTTGGTTTTCTCAGTTATGATCCACTAGTATGTTATAAGCATTATGTCTATAATTCCGCTTTGATATTTTCTTCTTCTGCCCATACCCAGTCAGACAGTTCATTTGGGTTGGTCATACTATTGCTGACTGCATGTCTGTCACACCAGATTAACTACTATACAAACACAAAAACATATATGCTCCACCTTCCTTTCATTTGCATGATATCAAGGATGTGATACATACTGACTACTGTTTTTTGTGCTGACAGATACTGTACCAATTAAACTGTGTACATGTTCTAGAGTGTTAAGAACTGATCCATTATTTTTTGATATTGGCTGATAGTGCCTTGGATATTGGCAATTCTCTTAGTACAACACATATATCTAAGACATAGGATGCTAAACATTCCAGATTATTTAATTAAAGAATACAAATTCAGTTGCAGCATAGAACACCTCACTGCCAGTTGCTCTAATGCTTTTCTATGAATTATAAATTATGATAGGAAGAATAACGTAAAAGAAAAGAAAAAAATAAGATCTTCTAGGATTCCTCAAGTTGCAATACCTTGAAAAAATAACACCTTGAACATAATTCCGCAGTACCATTGAAACTCACTTGCAAATCTAACCAGATATCTTAGCACAAAACAAAAAAACATAATTTTTACAAAAACAGAGAAACATAGACATTTACTCTCACTTCAAGGTCATTGCACTCATAGAAAGTCATTACCTAAATACAAACATCAGAGTACATAGCATTTAGCTATATTCTTTCAAGTATAGAAATGCCATATAGGAAGCAAATTTATAAAGACTAACAAGTTATACTTGAGCTAATGACAACCAAGCAATTCTTTACAGAGACTATGAAGGCATTTCCCCACAAAAAAATGAATAAAAAACATTACTTGCATAGGGGAACACATACCTATGCTTCCAAACTGGAAACCCACCTCAAATTCTGTATTCCACTCTTAGGTTGTAACAAATTAGATGAAGTTAATACCCATCACATTCAATCCAAGAATCCCTTGTACCTCTCCTCTGGAAGAAATCATTCATCATTCCCTTCCACACAGGAGGAATCAAAACTGAAATTGCCAGCTTTCATCCTATGGCCATACTGTCCCCTATCTAGAAAAGTCCTTGAAAAATGCATACACTTGCAACTCCTTCCCTACCTCCTAGACAATCAATTTCTTTCCCCTACTCAATGTGGATTTAGACCTGGACATAGTACTACCACTAGCCTTCTGTCCTTCCATGACATCAACAACCGTGCCCGAGATTCTTGCAGTAGTGCACCTACCTTTCTCCTAGACTTATCAAAGGCCTTTGATATGGTTTTCCCACAGCCTTCTCTTGTCTAAACTCTCTCTTCTCAATCCCTCCCTCTATTAACTGTTTTTCCAGTGACCTTTCTAATAGACAACAAGCCGTAAAGTAGAACAATAGTACCTCTTCCTTCCTTCACACCCCAACAAGAGTTTCACAAAGCTCAGTACTAAGTCCCTTATTTTTTAACATCTTCATTAATAATTGTCATCAGTGCATTCCTAATACCAAACTTGTCCAAGACATATACAATTCCATTATAATTTTCTATGCTTAATCCCTCCCCAAACTCAAGCAACTAATACAAGATGCCTTCTCTTGTATGGAGTCTTGAATGCTGAATAATCACCTTGCTATCAATGCATCAAAACCAAAATCATAATCTTTACCTCATCTAAAAAACACATCTATCAACAAAAATTCCTTCTCCATAATCAGTCAGAATAAAATTCCATTTGAAATTGCCTCTGATACAAAACTTCTAGGTGTTATCATTGATGAACATTTAAAGTTTGACATTCATATACAAACTAGTATTAAGAAAACGCACCAAAAGCTGGGAATGCTGTATAATCACAGACGTTATCTCACTCCCTCATACAAACATATATTCTCGATTTCCTACCTCATCCCCTCCCACTTATATGGAGCCCCTCTCCTCACCAACTTTCAATCCTCCCTAAAGTCAAAACTGTCATACATACAATAAAATCCCTACGTTTGCTACCAGAACCAAATCTTCCTCCTGCCACTGTGATGCATTCCACCCCTTGAACTGGCTGGAACTCCCCCAATATCTCTCTTACATTCAACTGTTAACAGCTCACACACTCATTTTCAAACCCACTAACTGCCTTTCCCTGTCCTCCATACTCACCTTGCATAATGCTGACAGATTACTCAGATCCAGTAACTAGAACGTCCTCAAAGAGTACAAACACTTATGAGCTCCAGGGCAATTTCTCCTGTCTTTCTCACTCGCTCCTCTATGGAATTCACTTCCTCCCCACATTTAAATCATCCAAAACTACTCCGCCTTCAAGACCATGCTCAATTCCCATCTCTCTTCTCACTGGGAATGCTCATGCTCTCACCCTACCTGACTCCATCTGTTTCATTTCTGCTCCCCCCATTCTTTTTTCCTTTCTCATAACTCATTCTAGTGACTCCCTTCATTTCATCTCCACTCCCTCTGCTTTCCTCCTTTCTCATAACTCACCCTAGTGACTCCCTTCATTTCATTTCCACTCCATCTCCTTTCCTCCTTTCTCATAACTCACCCTAGTGACTCCCTTCATTTCATTTCCACTCCCTCTCCTTTCCTCCTTTCTCATAACTCACCCTAGTGACTCCCTTCATTTCATTTCCACTCACTCTCCCATTTTTTCCTTTCTCATAACTCACACTAGTGACTCTTTTCATCTCATTTCCACTCCCTCTCCTTTCCTCCTTTCTCATTACTCACCTTAGTGACTCCCTTCATTTCATTTCCACTCCCCCTCCTTTCCTCCTTTCTCATAACTCACCCTAGTGACTCCCTTCATTTCATTTCCACTCCCTCTCCTTTTTTTCCTTTCTCATAACTCACCCTAGTGACTCCCTTCATTTCATTTCCACTCCCTCTCCCTTTTTTCCTTTCCCATAACTCACGCTAGTGACACCCCTCATTTCATTTCCACTCCCTCTCCTTTCCTCCTTTCTCATAACTCACCCTAGAGACTCCCTTCATTTCATTTCCACTCCCTCTCCCTTTCCTCCTTTCTCATTACTCACCATAGTGACACCCTTCATTTCATTTCCACTCTTTTGCCTTTTTCCTTTCTCATAACTCACCCCATTGACTCCCTTCATTTCATTTCCACTCTCTCTCCCTTTTTCCTTTCTCATAACTCACCCTAGTGACTCCTTCATTTCATTTCCACTCCCTCTCCCTTTTTTCCTTTCTCATAACTCACCCTAGTGACACCCTTCATTTCATTTCCACTCCCTCTCCTTTTTCCATTCTCATAACTCACCCTAGTGACTCCCTTCATTTCATTTCCACTCCCTCTCCCTTTTCCCTTATCATAACTCACCCTAGTGACTCCCTTCATTTCATTTCCACCCCTCTCCCTTTTTTTCTTTCTCATAACGCACCCTAGTGACTCCATTCATTTCATTTCCACTCCCTCTCCCTTTTTTCCTTTCCCACAACTCACCCTAGTGACTCACCTCATTTCATTTCCACTTCCTCTCCCTTTTTCTTTTCTCATAACTCACCCTAGTGACTCCCTTCATTTCATTTCCACTCCCTCTCCCTTTTTCCTTTCTCATAGCTCACCCTAGTAACTCCCTCCATTTCATTTCCACTCCCTCTCCCTTTTTCCTTTCTCATAACTCACCCTAGTGACTCCCTTCATTTCATTTCCACTCCCTCTCCCTTCCTCTGATCTCATAACTCATCCTAGTGACTCCATTCATTTAATTTCCACTCCCTCTCCCATTTTCCTTTCTCATAGCTCACCCTAGTAACTCCCTCCATTTCATTTCCACTCCCTCTCCCTTTTTCCTTTCTCAAAACTCACCCTAGTAACTCCCTCCATTTCATTTCCACGCCCTCTCCCTTTTTCCTTTGCAATAACTCACCCTAGTTACTCCCCTCATTTCAGTTCCACTCCCTCTCTCTTTTCCTTTCTCATAACTCACCCTAGTGACTCCATTCATTTCATTTCCACACTGTCTCTCTTTTTTCCTTTCTCATAAGTCACCCTAGTGACTCCCCTCATTTCATTTCCACTCCCTCTCCCTTTTTTCTTTTCTCATAACTCACCCTAGTGACTCCCCTCATTTCATTTCCACTCCCTCTCCCTTTTTTCCTTTCTCATAACTCACCCTAGTGACTCACCTCATTTCATTACCACTTCCTCTCCCTTTTTTCCTTTCTCATAACTCACCATAGTGCCTCCCTACATTTCATTTCCACTCCCTCTCCATTTTTCTTTTCTCATAACTCACCCTAGTGATGACCTTTATTTCATTTCCACTCCCTCTCCCTTTTTCCTTTCTCATAACTCACTCTAGTGACTCCCTTCATTTCATTTCCACTCCCTCTCCCTTCCTCCGATCTCATAACTCACCCTAGTGACTCCCTTCATTTCATTTCCACTCCCTCTCCCTTTTTCCTTTCTCATAGCTCACCCTTGTAACTCCCTTCATTTCATTTCAACTCCCTCTCCCTTTTTCCTTTCTCATAAGTCACTCTAGTGACTCCCGTCATTTCATTTCCATCTCCCTCCCCTTCTTTCCTTTCTGATAACTCACCCTAGTAACTCCCTTCATTTCATTTCCACTCCCTCTCCCTTTTTCCTTTCTCATAACTCACCCTAGTTACTCCCTTCATTTCATTTCCACTCACTCCCCTTTTTTCCTTTCTGATAACTCACTCTAGTGACTCCCTTCATTTCATTTCCACTCCCTCTCCCTTCCTCCGATCTCATAACTCACCCTAGTGACTCCCTTCATTTTATTTCCACTCCCTCCCCTTCTTTCCTTTCTGATAACTCACCCTAGTAACTCCCTTCATTTCATTTCCACTCCCTCTCCCTTTTTCCTTTCTCATAACTCACCCTAGTGACTCCCTTCATTTCATTTCCACTCCCTCTCCCTTTTTTCCTTTCTCATAACATACCCTAGTGACTACCTTCATTTCATTTCCACTCCCTCTCCCTTTTTCCTTTTTCATCACTCACCCTAGTGACTCCCCTCATTTCATTTCCACTCCCTCTCCCTTTTTCTTTTCTCATAGCTCACCCTAGTGACTCCCTTCATTTCATTCCCACTCCCTTTCTCTTTTTTTCCTTTCTCATAGCTCACCCTAGTGACTCCATTCAGTTAATTTCCACTCCCTCCTCCTTTTTCCTTTCTCATAGCTCACCCTAGTGACTCCCTTCATTTAATTTCCACTCCCTCTCCTTTTTTCCTTTCTCATAACTCACCCTACTGACTCCCTTCATTTCATTTCCACTCCCTCCTCCTTTTTCCTTTCTCATAACAAACCCTAGTGACTCCCTTCATTTCATTTCTACTCCCTCTCCTTTCCTTCTTTCTCATAACTCACCCTAGTGACTCCCCTCATTTCATTTCCACTCCCTCTCCCTTTTTTCTTTCTCATAGCTCACTCTAGTAACTCCCCCATTTAAGTTCCACTCTCTCCCCCTTTTTTCCTTTCTCATAACTCACCCTAGTGACTCCCTTCATTTCATTTCCACTCCCTCTCCCTTTTTCCTTTCTCATAACTCACCCTTGTGACTCCATTCATTCCATTTCCACTACCTCTCCCTTTTTTCCTTTCTCATAGCTCACCCTAGTGACTCCCTTCATTTCATTTCCACTCTCTGCCCCTTTGTCCTTTCTGATAACTCACCCTAGTGACTCCCCTCATTTAATTTCCACTCCCTCTCCCTTTTTCTTTTCCCATAGCTCACCCTAGTGACTCCCCTCATTTCCTTTCCACTCCCACTCCCTTTTTCTTTTCTCATAACTCACCCTAGTGACTCCACTCATTTAATTTCCACTCCCTCTCCCTTTTTCTTTTCTCATAACTCACCCTAGTGACTCCCTTCATTTCATTTCCACTCCCTCTCTGTTTTTCTTTTCTCATAACTCACCCTAGTGACTCCCCTCATTTCATTTCCACTCCCTCTCCCTTTTTCCTTTCCCATAACTCACCCTAGTGACTCCACTCATTTCATTTCCACTCCCTCTCCGTTTTTCTTTTCTCATAACTCACCCTAGTGACTCCCCTCATTTCATTTCCACTCCCTCTCCCTTTTTCCTTTCCCATAACTCACCCTAGTGACTCCACTCATTTCATTTCTACTCCCTCTCCTTTCCTCCTTTCTCATAACTCACCCTAGTGACTCCCTACATTTCAATCCCACTCCCTCTCCTTTCCTCCTTTCTCATAGCTCACCTAGTGACTCCCTCTCCCTTTTTCCTTTCTCATAACTCACCCTAGTAACTCCCTTCATTTCATTTCCACTACCTCTTCCTTTTTTCCTTTCTCATAACTTACCCTAGTGACTCCCTTCATTTCATTCCCACTCCCTCTCCCTTTTTCCTTTCTCATAACTCACCCTAGTGACTCCCTTCATTTCATTCCCACTCCCTCTCCCATTTTTCCTTTCTCATTGCTCACCCTAGTGACTCCCCTTATTTCATTTCCACTCCCTCCCCTTTTTTCCTTTCTCATAACTTACCCTAGTGACTCCATTTCATTCCCACTCCCTCTCCCTTTTTTCCTTTCTCATAGCTCACCCCAGTGACTCCCTTCATTTCATTTCCTCTCCCCCCTTTTTTTCCCTTCTCATAACTCACCCTAGTGTCTCCCTTCATTTCATTTCCACTCCCCCCCTTTTTTCCCTTCTCATAACTCACCCTAGTGACTCCCTTCATTTCATTTCTACTCCCCCCCTTTTCCCTTTCTCATAGCTCACCCTAGTGACTCCCTTCATTTCATTTCCACTCCCCCCCTTTTTTCCCTTCTCATAACTCACCCTAGTGCCTCCCTACATTTCATTTCCACTTCCTCTCCCTTTTTCTTTTCTCATAACTCACCCTAGTGACTCCCTTCATTTCATTTCCACTCCCTCTCCCTTCCTCCGATCTAATAAGTCATCCTAGTGACTCCATTCATTTCATTTCCACTCCCTCTCCCTTTTTCCTTTCTCATAGCTCACCCTAGTAACTCCCTCCATTTCATTTCCACTCCCTCTCCCTTTTTCCTTTCTCATAACTCACCCTAGTGACTCCCTTCATTTAATTTCCACTCCCTCTCCCTTTTCCTTTCTCATAACTCACCCTAGTGACTCCCTTCATTTCATTTCCACTCCCTCTCCCTTTTTCCTTTCTCATAACTCACCCTAGTGACTCCCTTCATTTCATTTCCACTCCCTCTCCCTTTTTCTTTTCTCATAACTCACCCTAGTGACTCCCTTCATTTCATTTCCACTCCCTTTCCCTTTTTCCTTTCTCATAACTCACCCTAGTGACTCACCTCATTTCATTACCACTTCCTCTCCCTTTTTTCCTTTCTCATAACTCACCATAGTGCCTCCCTTCATTTCATTTCCACTCCCTCTCCATTTTTCTTTTCTCATAACTCACCCTAGTGATGACCTTTATTTCATTTCCACTCCCTCTCCCTTTTTCCTTTCTCATAAGTCACTCTAGTGACTCCCGTCATTTCATTTCCACTCCCTCCCCTTCTTTCCTTTCTGATAACTCACCCTAGTAACTCCCTTCATTTCATTTCCACTCCCTCTCCCTTTTTCTTTTCTCATAACTCACCCTAGTTACTCCCTTCATTTCATTTCCACTCACTCCCCTTTTTTCCTTTCTGATAACTCACTCTAGTGACTCCCTTCATTTCATTTCCACTCCCTCTCCCTTCCTCCGATCTCATAACTCACCCTAGTGACTCCCTTCATTTTATTTCCACTCCCTCCCCTACTTTCCTTTCTGATAACTCATCCTAGTAACTCCCTTCATTTCATTTCCACTCCCTCTCCCTTTTTCCTTTCTCATAACTCACCCTAGTGACTCCCTTCATTTCATTTCCAATTCCTCTCCCTTTTTCCTTTCTCATAACATACCCTAGTGACTACCTTCATTTCATTTCCACTCCCTCTCCCTTTTTTCCTTTTTCATCACTCACCCTAGTGACTCCCCTCATTTCATTTCCACTCCCTCTCCCTTTTTTCCTTTCTCATAGCTCACCCTAGTGACTCCCTTCATTTCATTCCCACTCCCTTTCTCTTTTTTTCCTTTCTCATAGCTCACCCAAGTGACTCCCTTCAGTTCATTTCCACTCCCTCCTCCTTTTTCCTTTCTCATAGCTCACCCTAGTGACTCCCTTCATTTAATTTCCACTCCCTCTCCTTTTTTCCTTTCTCATAACTCACCCTACTGACTCCCTTCATTTCATTTCCACTCCCTCCTCCTTTTTCCTTTCTCATAACAAACCCTAGTGACTCCCTTCATTTCATTTCTACTCCCTCTCCTTTCCTTCTTTCTCATAACTCACCCTAGTGACTCCCCTCATTTCATTTCCACTCCCTCTCCCTTTTTTCTTTCTCATAGCTCACCCTAGTAACTCCCCCATTTAAGTTCCACTCTCTCCCCCTTTTTTCCTTTCTCATAACTCACCCTAGTGACTCCCTTCATTTCATTTCCACTCCCTCTTCCTTTTTTTCTTTTCTCATAACTCACCCTTGTGACTCCGTTCATTTCATTTCCAGTTCATCTCCCTTTTTTCCTTTCTCATAGCTCACCCTAGTGACTCCCTCCATTTCATTTCCACTCTCTATGCCCCTTTTTCCTTTCTGATAACTCACCCTAGTGACTCCCCTCATTTAATTTCCACTCCCTCTCCCTTTTTCTTTTCCCATAGCTCACCCTAGTGACTCCCCTCATTTCCTTTCCACTCCCTCTCCCTTTTTCTTTTCTCATAACTCACCCTAGTGACTCCACTCATTTAATTTCCACTCCCTCTCCATTTTTCTTTTCTCATAACTCACCCTAGTGACTCCCTTCATTTCATTTCCACTCCCTCTCCGTTTTTCTTTTCTCATAACTCACCCTAGTGACTCCCCTCATTTCATTTCCACTCCCTCTCCCTTTTTCCTTTCCCATAACTCACCCTAGTGACTCCACTCATTTCATTTCTACTCCCTCTCCTTTCCTCCTTTCTCATAACTCACCCTAGTGACTCCCTTCATTTCATTCCCACTCTCTCTCCTTTCCTCCTTTCTCATAACTTACCCTAGTGACTCCCTCTCCCTTTTTCCTTTCTCATAACTCACCCTAGTAACTCCCTTCATCTCATTCCCACTCTGTCCCCATTTTTCCTTTCTCATAACTCACCCTAGTGACTTCCTTCATTTCAATACCACTCCCTCTCCCATTTTTCCTTAGTCATAGCTCACCCTAGTGACTCCCCTTATTTCATTTCCACTCCTTCTCCCTTTTTCCTTTCTCATAACATACCCTAGTGACTCCATTTCATTCTCATTCCCTCTCCCTTTTTCCTTTCTCATAGCTCACCCCAGTGACTCCCTTCATTTCATTTCCTCTCCCCCCCTTTTTTCCCTTCTCATAACTCACCCTAGTGTCTCCCTTCATTTCATTTCCACTCCCCCCTTTTTTCCCTTCTCATAACTCACCCTAGTGACTCCCTTCATTTCATTTCTACTCCCCCCCTTTTTCCCTTTCTCATAGCTCACCCTAGTGACTCCCTTCATTTCATTTCCACTCCCCCCTTTTTTCCCTTCTCATAACTCACCCTAGTGTCTCCCTTAATTTCATTTCCACCCCCCTTTTTTCCCTTCTCATAACTCACCCTAGTGACTCCCTTCATTTCATTCCCAGTCCTTCTCCCTTTTTTCCTTTCTCATAGCTCACCCTAGTGTCTCCCTTCATTTCATTTCCACTCCCCCCTTTTTTCCCTTCTCATAACTCACTCTAGTGTCTCCCTTCATTTCATTACCACTCCCCCCTTTTTCCTTTCTGATAACTCTCCTATTCACTCTCACTGTTCTACTCTCCTCTATTTCTTCCTACTTCTCACCTCGTGAAACTATGAGTGCATATATGCCTGTACTCCAGATTATACTTCTGTTCTCCAAAATACTTGCGTTTTAATTTCATTCAATGCTTTGTTACAACACCTTACTCAAATATTATTATTCTGTGTTATATGTTACTGTTTTTTAGTAGTTTTTGAAAACTGTATTGTACTTGTTAATTTTGTTGATATTACCTTTGTGATATTTGTATATGGAACTTTTCTCCCCTGGCATCAGTTGAAAACAGGCTCATTTTCGGCCCAATGGACTTTCCTAGTTAACAAAATGCAAATAAATAAATCATAGTATTCCTCTGTGGTGACCCCTAACCGGGAAAAGCCGAAAGACAAACAGCAACAATTCTTATTTAAAAAAATATTGTTATATTGTTCCACTAAGTACATCACAATGATCTACAGATCGGAGCGTCCACTGTGAAAATGTACTCTAATATGATTCCTTAGTAATCAATTACTAATAACACATACTTTGCTTCTCATAGCACGCTATCATTCTCTGTCTATTTATTAATGTTGCAAAGGCAAATCAGTTTTGTTTTCTTCACAGACTGAAATGAACACTGGTTTACATACTGCAGCTAAGGAATGTGCATCATCTGAGCTTTAATTGTTTGCCAATGACATCTGTCACTTACTCATGCAAGCTTATTTCTGTCAAATGTTAAGCATCCGTAGGCATATTAAGAAAGGCAACAGTCATCCCTCTGCACAAAGGTTGAGCATCTACAGACTCTGGAAACTACAGACCCATAAGTTTCACTAGTCTTATATGTATAGGCAGAGAAGGAATTATCATAGAGATAGACACTGGACCCAACCTAGTTTGGTTTCATCAAGGGCAGATCATGCCTACTCAAACTGGTGGACTTCTTTGAGAAGGTCACCAAACAATGGATGAGGGTAAAATCATTCACACTGCCTACCTTCACCTGGCCAATGCATTTGACACAGTACTCCACTCGGGCATTGTTGACAAACTCAAGAGGTTAGGTACAAACTTGTATGTAACCCAGTGAATAGCCAACTGGCTGACAGACAGGAACCAGGAAGTTAGAAATGGGGAGTTCACCTCTACAAAGAGGCCAGTCACAAGTGGAGTCCTTCAGGGATCAGTCCTTGGATCACTCCTTTTTGGCATCTACTTCTCAGAAGTCAAGGCCAATGTCAGTGGTCTCTGGCTGACTAAATTTGCAGATGATTGCAAATTAGGAGCTGTCATTAAATCTCACACTAACATAAATGTTCTCCAGGAGGGGCTGACACAGACAAACAACTGGTATCAGAGCCATGGACTAAAACTAAATGCCAATAAATGCATAATAGTAGCCTTTGGGAAGCCATCCATCCCTGGTAATTATCATATTGACAACACACCCCTTAGAGTTGATCCAGTAATCAGGGACTTAGGGACACACATAGATAGTACTCTAGCCTTTGATCATGATGTGTTTACAGTGGTGAGGAAATTGTTTATGTTGAGCAACTTTAAACAAAAATATATGGCATCTAAGTCCAAGGAAGTCATTGTGGCACTGTTTTCGGCATTCATCAGACCTATCATTGAGTACAATGTCCCCTTTGGTATGTACCTAATGAGGCATATCCAACAATTGGAATGTCTACAGAGGTTCCTCACTAAAAGAATACAGGGCATAAGTAAAATGTCCTATGCAGACCACCTCAAGGCCCTATCCCTGTATTTTGTCTCCTACAGGCTTTTAAGAGGAGATCTATACCTGGCACACAGGTCATTGTCAGAACCCACTCTGAAGACCCCCTGCATATCTACAAAATAAACAGCACCAGAATTACCCATTCTAAAGACTTAAACCTTGCCTGCAATATAAATAGGACCTGACAGAAAGATAGGTATGTATCCCAGATATTACTCTGTCTATGGAACAGGCTCCCATCCATGTGAAGCAAATGTCCCCCCTAACCCAATTCAAGTGCAACTTGGACAATTGGATTTTGAAACCAGAAATTCATCCCTGATTTGGCACCTTTGTCTCTAATGGACATAGGTAACCTGTAAATGGTTCATCTTCCAGGCCTATGCTTAGACTTTTCAAATGTATCAGAACATGTCAGAGATTTTGGATGCATGGATAGGCTGAAAAAGGCCCTTGTGGTCATTAGCCTAGTAAACACCTATGAACCTATGTTATACGGCTCTTTAAAACTGTGTTCTACTCCGTCTTTTCTAATTGATATTAAATGTATTTCCAGTGTGTCACCCAATATATAAAAAAGTACAAATAAAATGATCAAAGCAAATCACAAATCATATACTGTTTAAGTATATGAGTAATGTGAACATGTCTCATAAAATTGTGACTTTTCAATGAATATGATTTGGTTTAACATCCATAAATGAGAGATCGCCTGTGTTATTTAATGTGAATTAAGCATGCTTAACTGAATGTAGGCCACCCTGGAAATTACTCTAGCCCTCTCCTCTGATCTGTATGATATGTAAAATAATAAATGACTAATTGCCTATAGTTCCAGTGAATAGACTGTTTTAGAGACCAAATAATCATTTGTTGCTTGAATTAATTAGAAATAAATGCATTCATTTTGTGCCCCTGATTACACTTAATTGGATCAATGGTAAATGAACTGTGGCAGCTATGGTGAATGGAAATAATAAATGTTGACTACCGATCCTCATAAATTATCTCGGCTCTCTTCAGTATCGAGTAGGTGCAGCTGTTAATTCCCTATAATATAAGTAGACTGTTATTCTGAGCATAATTACACTTTTGCTGATAATTGCAAAGTAACAGACAATGGGGATAATTGGACTATTTATTTTAAATTGTCATCACCTACGAAATCATTAGCTCTTTTCTTAAAATGCATTTTGAATATAATAGGGTGCAGGATAAAATGAGACTGCTGTCTTTGTGGGCCTCATTTTTTAAGAAGACAGTGAAATATGTTTGCTGTAACTACATCATACAAAATGTGTACATATTTTGTCAATTTGTTAGTCAGAAAAAAGAAATTCTAAAGATGCTGTTGTAAGAAAAACATAAAAAATATATTAGAAGTTCTACAGTAAGAAAACCTGTGATATATACTCCTTAATATACTTTATGTATGCTTTAAGCCTAAACATGACTTCTCAGACAAGCAATATATTGATTTCAAGTGTACATATTTTGAGAACTCTTCTGAGATTCATGAACATTATATGCAACATATGTTCATTTGACACTGGTAACCAAGGTTCGGAAATGATTGACTATAAGATGAATTCCCAATAATGAGCATATTGCTAAATATCCTTAGGTCCACTTTTCCAAGGAGGTATCATATTTGTTACTGCACATTTGATGCTGATGTTGGTTGTGGGTTAAATCTGTACATCACTGCTACTTAATAACAAATGCTGAAGAGCAGCATTTTTCTGTTGTTTTTATTCATTCATTCATTCATTATTTCATTTTCCAACTACCTTCTTAATCCAATTGTAGGACAGGGGGAGCCATACCAGTGTGTCAAATGGGGCACCAAGTATCATGCCTGATAGAAAAATTAATTAAATGGCTAGTTTTGGTTTCTAATTCATTGCATTTTCTAGTTCTTTCCCACTTAAGATACCTTCTGTGCGAATTCTGCATATCTGCGAGTTTGAATCTGTTACAATGGCTTCCTCTCACATCCAAAACACATGGTGTAAGTTGAACTGGTGAAAAGGTAAATAGCTAGTGGATGTGCTAGGAGCATGTGATTGAGTTTGTGCATGCTTACTGAAATGGACCAGTGTCCTAGCTAGCAATACATCCATGCCTTACACCTTCTAATTTTATGATAGGATCTGCCTACCTGTGGCTTTACATTTGATAAAACACACACTGGAAAATGAACACATTATTTTACTTTAATGTATAATGTGGTCTGCCCACGGACACGTAATTGCTCCATTTCAGAATCTAAATTTCCTTCCATCTGGAAACAATTTTACACACTACCTATACATAAAGGTGGTAACTCCACAGACATAACGTATTTTAGACCTATCGCTATTCTCTCCCCTTTCTCTAAAGTTCTGATAAAATGTGTACACAAACAAGCCATGCAATATCTAATACAGGAAAATCTCCTTACACCCACTCAGCATGGCTTCTGACTTAAACATGGCACTACCACGGCCCTATTATCCATCCTTAACACTACTTCTCTAGCCAGAGATGACCACAAACTTATATCTTGCCTTTTCTAACACCTCTCAAAGGCTTTTGACATGGTTTCTCACTCTCTTCTGTTGGATAAACTGTATAACCTTAATTTCTCCCCTGATACTGTTGCATCGATCTCTAGCTACCTCACTGAGATTGCAATCAGTGAGATGGCACTCTGCACTATCCCCTCCTCTTCCAGTTAAAATGGGGGTTCCTCAAGGATTGTTCATTTTTATTTATTTTTTTATTTATTTAACATTTGTTAACCAGAAAGTCTGACTTAGAATGAAGCAAAATTTCAGTGGAGGCCTGAGGAGAAATGCTCCATATGCATGTCTTTGTAATGTAGAGGAAACAGGAGCACCCAGAGGAAATCCACATGAACGCAAGGAAGACATGCAGACTCTGCACAGAGGGCACTCCAGCAGAGAATTGAACCAGAAAGCCTCTTGCAGTGAGGCGAAAATGCTACCACTGCACCACTGTGCCATCCCCACTCTGTAACCCCTTCTAATAGAAGGATCTATTCTTGGGCCACCACTTTTCAATATCTTTAATAATCTACTCCATACCTCTTGCCCTCAGTCCTCCCTAGTTCAATATGCTGGTGACCCATCACCATTGCCAACTTTCCATCTCAGCTCTTATCAGCTACCCAGCAATCCTTTAATCCAGTTGAAACTTGGCTCACCAATAACCAGCTCATCCTCCACCCAAATAAAAGCTAAACTGTTACTCGTTCTTCCTAAAAATGTTAACCATATCAAATCCTCCTTCTCCATACTGCCACTTAATAACACTCCCATTCAAATGGAATCTAGCACAAAACTTCTTGGCATCACCATCAGCGATCAACTTAAATTTGACCTACATGTTAATAATTGCATCATAAAAACCCACAAGGAATTAGGTCTCCTGTACAGAAACAAGAAGTTTCAGTCTACTGAAGCCAAGATCACTCTCTCTCATGCTTACCTCCTACCTACTCTAATGTATAGCTCCAAAAATTTTCACAAATCTCAATTCCTCTCTAGTAATGAAACTAGAGTCGTCTTGCAACATGGTAGCTAGATTTGCTGCCCAACAACTGTACAGATCCCATCACTGTCTCTCTCTAAAACACCTAAACTGGCTAGAACTACCCTACCAGCTTCTCCTCTTACAGCTCCGGATCATCCACTCTATCATATTCCAGCCCTCCTACTGTCCAGTTCTATCCAAGACCTACTACATATCTATAAACCCAAGACCAAATCTGGATGTAACATATATAGCTGCAATCCTTCTTTTGCTTGGAATAAACTCCCTCTTGTAATCAGAACCCTCCCACATCCTAAACAATTTAAGAGCGCCACCAAAGAGTATCTAAAATATCACTGGACCTGCCACTGTACTCACCCTCCCTAAACTATTTACTCTGTCAAATAGACAAGAAACCCCCTGCTCTCTATGTCCCCTCACTAATCCTAAAACTAAACTTCTTAACCTAATCTGCTAACATCTTTGTGGTTCATTTGATAATACACATACTGTCTAACAAAAAATTTAAATATGTTCTCTAATACTCTACGTAATGTCCTAAGATTATACATCTTATTCTGGTAGAACCAAATTCCTGAAAATGTTCTTGTAGATGTTTTAATATGATTTCTCTTACCCTTACACTAAGTAATGTCATAAGTTCGTGTTTTTTATTCTCATTGAACACATTTCTGAAAATTCTTTTGTTCTTGTATTGTATGAACTATGTATTATCTTTTTGGTATTAATTGCTTTTATTATGTATAACTGTCTAATGTATGGAGCTTTTCTCCCCGGGCCTCAGCTGAAAAAGGCCTATTCAGCTCAGTCGGACACACCCAGTCAACAAATGTAAAATAAATAAATTTAGTTGAAGGCAGCTCTGCGGCAATGTTTAGGTTTTATTAAATGTGTTGTTCAGTCACAGAGCTTGTAAGGGAAGAGTAAGGGAGTCAAACTCAGAATTCAGGAATGACTCTGCTAACATTAACTCACAGCTGTATCTTTCTCAAATAAACTGCCTTTTTCGGACCAGCATTAAATGAATATTACACCCAATGTCCTTTTCATAGAAGTTGCTTTGGGGTGCTGCAACATTTTTCGGGCAGGTGCACAAACAAAAGGATGCCTCAAACTGGACCTCAGAACTCTTATTGTCTGAAGAATGGAATATCATAATGACTTCCATGAAGAGTAAATATAAACTCAGAAGGTAAAAATTAAATTATTGAAATTAGAAATATTGATTTGCTGTGTAGATATATTTTCACATATCCATACACTTATTTTCAAATGTTCCTTCATAATACCGGTGAAGAAAAACATATAATATGATACTCAAGTATCACACAACCGATTACATCAGAAAATCCTTTTTCCTGATGCACAACATGTCAACATGCCGCAAAATTAATTGCATAATAACTCATGAATTTATATTTTACTAGAAATACAAGGAGATTGCAATAGAACTGAGGCTGTGGATTTGGAAAAGAGACATGAGTGTTAACATGAGAAGTAAGAATTATTTATTTACATATTTTCATTTTATACTCACAACCATGGTAGAACACTGATCCATACGAGTTATTTTCAGATTCTGTATGGGAAGACCAAGCAGTACAAAAAATAGTATAATGTACAAATTAGCTAAGACAACAAAAATAAACAATAAATGAATGGCATTTACAACATAAACCTTGAAGATACAACAGTTTTTAGTAACTGATTTAAAAAGTAGAGAAATGTTTGCTTGTTATTAAGTATAAACAACATTAGCATTCAGTAGTGAAGAAAAAAGTAGAGGGAGGGTGCAAAAGAAGAGGAGATAAATAATTTGAAAAGAAAAGGGAGGGGAATGGGGAGAAACAGAGCAGAGTGGGATTAGAAATAAAAGGTGATGAGCTTTTCATGGGGATGCATGTCAAAGGAATAATTCAAAGAACTGTATGATGATTAGACTGTTTGAGATTCATTGTATAGCCTGTGATTGCAATCATGCTTTGGTTGTGAATTATTTGAATCACTAAGCATTTTTAGTCAGTTGGTAGTATCAGACGTTCGAGTTTAATATTTTTATTGCTCACAAAATGCATGTTGATACAAAACATGTGCTATTATCTTTCCAAGTGTATTAAAGTAATATTTAAAATGATTCCTAATTTTAGGTTTTTGTCCCCCATTATATCTGTCTTTGTCCAGAATTTTTGAGCAAAGAAGTTGAGAAGTAGACATCTAACACTGTCTGACACAAATGCTTTAACCCTGGGATTTAGAAAGGCTTAGCACAACACAGACATCATAGCTCAGATGGTTTCTCCAACAAGTTAAGCCTCTGATTCAGAGACCACTCTACCACTGAGATTTACTCTTTGTGGAATCCATAGCACAGAGAGCTTCCTCACAGAAGAAGTAATATGTTAATGCAGCACTTCAGAGGAGTGGCTAATATGTGATAATATCTGTGGTCCATGGCCATATGTTAATGCAGCAGTTCAGAGGAGTGGCTAATATGTGATAATATTGATGGCTCCTTTGCCATATGTTAATGCAGCAATTCACAGGAATGGCTAATATGTGGCTCCTGCTTTTCCCGGTTCAGCAAGTCAGACAATCACTCAGTATTGCAAAATTTTATTGAAGGTGGAAAAAGTGACTGCCAAAAAACAGAGCAGTCAGACATTCATGTTCAGCAAAGAAGTGTGTGTTGTGGGGAGGTGATAGTGCACGAACTTGGGTGGATATGATTGCGTGTGTGTCTGCAGGCCAAGGAATATGGCTGCATAAATATGTTTGTGATTGTGAGTGTGTAGCTGGCTGGGAGGTCGCTCTAGTAGGGTTGAGGGTTAATTTGGGAATGGATGTGTGTGTGTGTATGTGTGTGTGTGTGTGTGTGTGTGTGTGTGTGTGTGTGTGTGTGTGTGTGTGTGTGTGTGTGTGTGTGTGTGTGTGTGTGTGTGTGTGTTTGTGGATTTTTATTTTTAGTGTGTGTGGGGGGTAGTTATTTGTTGATGTGATGCATGGGCTGTTAGGGAGACCCGAACGTGCAAGAGTTCCAGTTCAGAGATAAACGAGCTGATGACAAAGTCTTTCTCACTATAATCATACCTGTCTCTGAATCACATCTTTTCATTGTTAAGTCATTTGACCAAATTGCCTCAGGTGAGCATTTCTCTGAATCCTATGGCAAATATTTGAAAGTTAGCTGATGTAATGCCTCTGCACCCTATCAACAGCAAGTGCCTTGCTGTGCAAAACAAAAACCCATAAATGTCTACTTCTGCTCAAGGCCTAGTTTTACCTTTGTCAAAGGTTAAGTTTTGCAATGAGATTTTTTATACCCACTTTGTGGGATAGTACTATGTAATGAGAAATTTGAAAGTAAACTGTAAAAATGTTTTAAATGTGTAAGTACTGCTGACATGCAAAGAGCAATGGTCACCTCACATATAGGAAAAGCAAAGGATTGGGACAGTCTTTGTCCATCCAGCCTGTCAGGCTCAAAGTACTAGTCAATCAAATGCATGAAAGAACCCGTCTGTTGACTGAGTGTTCTGATGTAGTCTTCAGTGACTGGGCATCTACTAAAGGAACTCCAGGAGGACGTGCCTTGATCTACGCTGGTGGGTTAACATATTTTTAGTGTCAGCAAAAAATTATGATGACGTTACTAGGAAGCTCTTCTCCTTCTTATATTCAAATCAAGTAAGATGCATTTGAACCAAATTAATCTAAGGATATAAAGTAGCATTATTAACTAATACACACAGCGAAAACTTTCTGAGGTTTGCAAGATTCATACAAAACACACTGTCATAGAGAAACTTCATTGGCATGCAAAAGCAGAGAAGAAATACTGGTTTGGCATTCTGGCTAAATCAGGCTTAACAAGAGAAGTTTAAGTTTTTAAATAAGAGGCAACCTGTTGGAACTGCTTGCACCAAGGACACTACTTTTGAAAGAATTTCAATCAAAAGTGCTCTAATTAAAATATTTGAAGAGTAGAGTCTGTCCTTTCCAATGGGGGTGCATTGACCATGATGGGAAAACAACGAAAGCAGAATAGGTGTATCCTATGCAGACTTTAAGTCCAGGGTTCTTCAAAGGAAAGACTGGATATAATGGAGCAATGCCTTTTTATATAGCATCTATGAAAGATCATCAAACATTACAATTATCATCCAAGATTTTTTTTTGAGATGATCTTCCACGCTAACTTATGATTTGAAATGTCTTTTTCTAGGATCCTTAGTGTTACAAGTCTATTGCAGAACTGAAGTAGCATTACACTTCGGCTTTAATAATGTGAGAACAACAAACTGGACAAACATCTATGGGATTTGTTACAATGGTGTATCTTATAGGATCTTAAACTTTGCAAATATAGATGCAAAGTGCAAAAAGAAATTGGATATCAGCTTGCATCAGTCATGTTCTAAATAAAATGCCATCTAAACAGATATATACTGTCAACAAACATCTAAGAACGATTTGAGAAAACTATATACATGTTACTAAACAGCTTGGTGTGATATGCTACTGGCAGTTTAAACTTAGAAACACAGTTAGCTACATGAAAACATAAATGCTATAGTTTCTAATCATAGAGTAAGCTGTCGTTCTGAGTTTGCAAATGGCCTCATAAAGGATGGATGAAGGAAAAAACTTTAAATAACTGTCTACTTCAAATCAGCTCAGTAGCTTTTCATTCTATAACTATTATATGACATTGGTGCAATGATTAGTGTTGTCACCTCACGGTAAGAGGTTTCATGGTTTGATTCTTGGCCGGGGTGCCTTCTGTGTGTACTCTGCATGTTCTCTCTGTGTTTGTCTGGGTTTCCTCCGTGTACTCTGGTTTTGTCCCACATTTGAAAGACATGCAGTAGGTGGATTTGGATACTCCAAATTGGCCCTAGGTGTGGGTGTGTGGTACAGATGATCTACCATGGCAGGGCTAGCCACCTGATGGTGTAAACCTTGGCACTAGATGATTGTCACTGCTGAAGTGACACACAGACCCCATGAGCAAAAATAGGAAAAGGGGCTGAGGTTGGATGGATGGATATATTATGTTCCATTTCTTACTGTGTATACCATTCATTTCAAAAATGTATTACATATGTGAACCACTGAAGAAAATGTTTCATAAATTGTAATCTCTAATGAATTATTATTCTTTGTAATGTAGAATTTATCTATGAAAAGATTTTACTATGTGGCCCATGTCATGGCTGGACTGTATCCTTGGACCATTTCCCTCACCCAGTAATCAAACACACGGGCACACACATAAATGAACAATTGACTGTCATCTGCTCCACTTCTGAACAACCAAATCTGAGTTAATTCTCAGGATACCAACTTTCCTGATTAATTTTTATTTATCATTTGTTAACTGGGAAAGTCAAACCTGGAACAAAGCCAATTTTCAGCAGAGGCCCAGAACATGGTAGGAAACAGAGCACCAGGAGAAAACCCACACAAACACAAGGAGGACTTGCAGACTCCACACAAAAGGCACCCCAGCCAAGGATCAAACCAGAGAACCTCTTACTGTGAGGTGGCAATGCTACCGCTGCACCACTGCACCATCCTAATAATGTAGCAATAATAATAATAATAATAATAATAATAATAATAATAATAATAATAATAATAATAATAATAATAATAATAATAATATTAATGTTTTAAAATTAATATTAATGCAGTAATAGTAATAATGTAATGTTGTCTCCAGTAAAATGGCTGAGGAAAATGTTATGAGATGCATGCTAGACTATTATAATTTATTACACTCACTGAATCAGAGTAAACATGATTTATTGTAAATGCCACTATTGTTATGTTACTTTGTTAAGTTGATGGGTCACTGACATTTCCCAAGTGAAATTGAGATCACTAATCCATCACAATAGGACTATGAAGGCGGCCCAGCAGCATGGATACAATATCTGCACTTTTTTTTTTTACTTGAACTTCAACAAGTAAAAACATCATTATAGCAAATAAATTATACAAAGCCAGCTTCATTGGTAATTTATAGTGAAATCATAGACAACACAAGCTGGGTATGATTGTTAAACTTCTAAATGAGCAAGTACAAAGGACAGAACTTCAATATATATATAAATACATCCCCTACTGTTGAATGACAGTGCTTCATATGTGTGTGAGAACATCACACTTATTAATACACATACACACATACACACACACACACACACACACACACACACACACACACACACACACACACACACACACACACATATATATATATATATATATATATATATATATATATATATATATATATATATATATATATACACACACACACAGCAGTAAGTGGGTGCAAAATGGACAGTTATGTCGGGTGTGAACTCCATATTGGAAACACATTGCCCTTGTTTCTGAAGGTGAGAGTGGTATTTTGGGGAAGGATAGTAGGTATATTTGGGGAGGTAGGTTGGGTTCGAAGACAGTCAAGACAGCATACAGGGATGGTATATGACACATGGTGGGTAAACACCTCGGATGGGGAGTGTTTTTTGAAAAACTTTTCAAAAGCAAATATCACATTACTTAAGACCGAGGTGGAAAGTTTCAAAGCCCCCATGCTAAACGATATCGCTGCCCAAGCTGCAGAATCCTTTACAAATGCACTCTATGGGCATCTACAAGAATGCATGAATAGTGCTATCCCAAGCAAAACCAAGACTCACTCCTCCAAGAAAAGAAAACCAGTCTGATGTACCCCTGCCATAAACAAGCTATACAATAGAAGGAGGAAACTAGTACAGAAAAGAGTAAAATCCCAAGAAGGTAAGACATCCCTGAGCAGTATCAGCAAGAAACGACGATTCCTCATAAAATAATCTAAGGCTAGCTTCAAAAGAAAGATTGACAAGGACTCCAAAGATAACCACAAGGCATTCTTTAGCTATGTCAAGAATCTAAGTGGCAATTCTCAGATCTGCTTGGAGTTAGTGCAGAATGGCACAAAATACACTGAACTGACCGATATCTCCAACATCCTGGCACACAGGTTCAGTGCAAACTTTACCCCCCCTCACACCCAAAAGGGCCCATAATCATACCAGAATAATGTAGTGCCCCTGAAATCACAGACACTCAGGTTAAAACAGCCCTCTCCAAAGCCAAAAACACAGCATCAATGGGACCGTATGGTGTTCCAGGCTGCGTCCTACATGAGCTCAAAGATGAACTAACCCCTCACCTATACACACTGTTCAAACTCAGCCTCTCCACAGGCTACATGCCCATAGAGTGGCACACAGCAGTGGTTATTCCACTCCACAAAGGTGGAGCCACAATAGACCCCGGGAACTATTGCCCTATAAGCCTGACTAGCTTGGTCTGCAAGGCTATGGAGCTCATTATCATGGATCTCTTTAATGGAGACATTGGGAACCTCCAAACACTGGAACCTACCCAGTTCAGCTTTGTTAAGGGAAGATCATACCTCCTAAACCTGGTGAACTTCTTTGAGACAGTTACCAAGGCTAAAGACAGGGGAAAGGTGGTCCACACAGTCTACCTAGACCTTGCAAAGGCCTTTGACACCATTCCCCATTCTGGTATTATAGACAAGCTGACCAGCCTGAACATATACCCCTACGTCATGAGATGGGTTGCCAACTGGCTCATGGACAGAACCCACATGGTAAGAGCTGCAGAAGCTAGGTCTGACTCTAAACCAGTTACAAGTGGCATTCCCAAGGGCTCAGTCCTAGGACCTCTCCTGTTTGGCATATACTTCTCAGAAGTACAGACAAGCACATGAGGTCTATGGCTGACCAGGTTCGCAGACAACTGCAAACTAGGGACTATAATTGACTCTCTGGCTGGCACAGACATCATCCAAAAGGTTATCACTAAGACAGATACCTGGTGTCAAAACATGGCCTCAAGCTAAATGCCAAAAGTGCATAGTCATCCCATTTGGAAAAAACAAAGTACCCACAAACTACCACATAGGTGGTATCCCCCTAAATATGGAAGACGTAATAAGGGATCTGGGGAACCAAGTAGATAGTAATCTCTCCTTTGTTAATCACATTGCTAAAGTGGTTAGAAAATCCTTATATGTGGCCCACCTAATCACAAAAGGGTTTGCATCCAGATCAAAAGAGGTCATTGTGCTCCTCTATGCATCATTCATCAGACCCATCATAGAGTACAGCACCCCATTTGGGATGTACCTTACAAGGCACCTGCAATAGCTGGAAAGACCACAGAAGTACCTCACCAGGAGGATCGCTGGCCTCGAACAGATGCCCTATGCAGCTCAACTGAAGAAACTCCAGCTGTACTTAGTTGCATACCGCCTACTCAGAGGTGATCTTTGCCTGACATACAAGGCCATGTCCAACCCAGAATTGATGGACATGCTCCACCTAAAGAAACCATATCCCCTTGAGACACACGCTCTAGAGATCTAAACCTCACCACAACAAAAAATAGGACTTGCTGGAGGTATAGATTCCTGTCCCAGAGACTTCCAATGCTCTGGAAGAAGATTCTAATCTACATTAGGCAGAGTTCCTCACTAACACTCTTCAAGAGAAACTTTGATAAGAGGATGGGAAATAGAAAGTTTCCCCCGGGATCACTTCAATGGCGCTGCTGGACAGAGACACAGGGAACTAATCAAAGGGGGTGGCGAAAGCCAACACAATTCCAGCTAGGCTTAAAAATGCCTTCAGGCAGATAGCCTAGTACCTACCTATGAACTTATGAACCTATAATGTGGAAGCCCATGAACCCCCATATGGAAAAAATGGGACCAAGGTCCCCACCCATGGGCAGTCATGACAGCATCATCACAGCCCTGACTGTGCCTGGGCTGGGGGCTGAGCAGGAGGAGCATGTAGACCCTGTGATTGTGTACTGAGGGTCTCAAGGTGTTGTAGCACATCCCCCAAGTCTCTGTTGAGCTCCCTATGCACCAAGATCTTGTTTGTGTGTGCTCCGGGGGGGGGCACAATCCCCTGGGGTGGTTCCACCTGAAGGTAGTGCAGGACCAGTAGATGATGAGGTCCCAGGGTGTGTCCCAGATGTGATGTGGCCTGGTAACATGGCCAAATGAGGTGGGAGAGGTGGTTCTGCTGGAAACTGTCTTCCCAAGCATGCTATTGTGTCACTGTTATAGAACATATGTGTGTAGTAATCGTCCACACATTCGAGGATTCTCTCTAACAGCATGCATAGATATCCCCATTAACACAAAACAATAGATGCACAGCAGTCACATAGCAAACAGAACACATGCATATATGGAACCATAGTGGCCCTTACAGTGGCATGCAGGTGACATTGTTCATAACAGGCCACCGATGATAATGTTTCAACATGGAACATGACTACAAACACATTGCGCAAATTGTTGTATAATACGATATATGTCCCAACAGTAGGTCTGCTGTAGTCATACCCACTGAGTTGTGTGAGCAGATTGTTGCTGCAGATATGGTGGTGGGGGGGCAGAGATGTGCATTAACAACTATTATATCCTTGGAGTATGAGGTCCTCAGACCTGTTTCCCTCTTTATGTCTTTCAGGCGCAATGTCTCAGGAGAGACTTCTGATTTACACACCCCAGGAGAATGAAGTCATCATCACATAAGCAGCACTACCACACTCTGTTTGGGCATACAGCCCATGATCTGCAGGAGAGGACCGGCCTGTGGAATGATCTTGTCCACAGGGTAAACGATGTCGGTCTGCATAACCGCAGTTATGAGCAGGTCTGACATCGCTGCACTGATCTACTCCGCCATGCCTGTCAGCATGTTGCTGTGGTTAGGGAGACCAGCTTGCAACAGTGGGGAGTCATGCCATCCAGCCCCCCTGACACATGTTGAGGAGCTCCTTGCCAGCCTCGGGACACCTGCCCTCCCACAAACACAAGACCCAGCGGAGAGCATAGTGCAGGTGGGTGCTACCCACACAATGGCTGAGGATTATGCAGGTAAGTCCACAGGGCACATCAGTAGACCACTGTTGCATATCCATCTGCATCTGTAGAGTTTAATCATGTATTGGGAGGATGGCCTAATGGTTAAGGTGTTTGCCTTGCAAACACAAGGTATGGGGTTTGAATCTCACAGTGGATAACTGGCTAGGCTTAAAATGGCTGGCAAAGGCAGTCAGCCTAGTACTAACCTATGTACCTATATGTGAGATGAAATATATATAGTCTGTTGCTGTGCTGTAGTAATAAACAGATGTGCATAATCTGTAGTACTGTGGGTATTTGCTGTTGATGTACTGTAATGCTGATCCCTCCCTGTAACAATGCCGCAGGTGTGACTACTGACATCATGTCTCTCACACAACTATGTAGGTCCCTCTGGTATACCTCCGGGGTAGCAGCCTGTAGCTGGTGAGTATGGTGTTTGTTCAGGTTTGCCAATACACCAGTCATGTCATGGTCATGGTATATTCCATGCAAACATTTAACCCATCTACCCATAATGTATGCTGTACATGTTCACATATTGTTGCTGTTAACTGCACTGCATCACAGTGGTCACCATGGTGGCATATCTGAAGGGTATGTAAGAGTCCTGCAATATAACTAACAAACTGTCATTGCAAGATGTGTGCACAGAGATGAACATAATGGTGGGACAAATGGCCTACAGTAGGGACATGTCTGAAGCATCACTTTTATACAGTGTTACAACAGTGTATATACCATTGTTACAATGGCAACTGTTACAGATCTACACTACAGCATATCACCATACTAAATTCCACAACCCTTACAACCTGCAATGTGATCCTAACATGAGTAATGAATGCGTAATATAGAATCCTATGTTAGGACCTTTACAAACACAGAAAGCCTATGTGTACATACACTCCAGATAACATATTGTGGAAGCAGCTTTTGAGGTACTGACAGCATGCATTCTTCATGAGTATGGACCTTCCAGCAAGTACAGTTCCTCAATGTCACACCAAAAACTGGTTTGCTGACCAAGACGTTTGGCCATCAAATGTGCCCACTTACCTGCAACAGAGGCAGCCATGGCTTGCACACATCTTACAAACCATGGAATGGATCCCACACCCAACAGGTAGCACCCAGGAGTTGGACATGTAGCCTTACCTCAACATTGCATATATCATGACAAAGATTAATGTAGAAAAGAAGCAGTTGGCCATCCAAGACAGATGATGACACATGTTGCAAAAACATCATGCATCCTGCCTAGTAACATGCCACAACACTGAGGGTGTTGCAGGAATGTCTAGCAAGTACTGGCTGTGCAGTACCTGTGTTGGCAATTGCCTAGACTCTGCATAAGTGTAGCCCATGGGTTAGGGTAATCAGATGGGACAGTTGTACCACAGGAAACATCAGCCAGGCCTCTCTAAAGGTAGCATATGCATAACAGCAAAAGTCTCCAAAGGCATGCATTGCAATGTGTACTGGTGTATCAATTAAGATACATGTGCTGCACAACCAACACCTCACCCCACCTCAGGCCCACAATCCCCATCTGTATCTTGCTGGTGTCACAGTACACCTGTATGTTTGCCATAATTAAGCAGGGACTATCCCAGAACACATAGTGTTCAGAGTTTGGGACACTGCAAAATGATGCAAATGTGTAGGCCATAGATGTCAAGCATCTGCAAAAAGGCTGAGGATGGGTGGGAGTGTCATCCTGAAACACAACAATGCACTAAAGCAGAGATCCAAAGCTTGCTAAGAATGGCTGTATCTGCACACAGTCAAGGTCATGAATTGTGCCAGACATAACCCTGACTCCACAGCAATAGTGATGGCACTGTGTGACCTCCAAGGGCTGTGCACATGAGTTGAACTTGCAATCATGCAAAGTTGGGGGACATTTGTAGGGCAGAGTGACCAAATATTGGCAAATGCATATGGCCCATGCTAGTATACCCCTTCCAGAAATAGTGACTGCTGTAGTACACATAACAGTTGGTGCAACAAACCATCATGATAAGGGTGTGCAGACATATGCACCCACAAATTGTATGCATCTCAATCAGCATATGCACAACTAACACATTTGTTTGATACTGCATTTGATTGCACAGGTCATATGTCAAATATCAGGTTTGTGCAATGTTAACATATTGCAGTAATGTGGCCCCATGTCATATTAGGAAAGAGGGTGCCATATCAATAAGGGTGTGTACACTCCCCATAGCCATGGTAAGGTTTGAAGGTTGTCAGTGTAATTGTATTTTATTGGCCATACATGCACCGCTGATGATGAGATCTGTAAATCAGACATCAGGCATTCACAAATGACATCTGTCCACATATCATCCCAGGTATGTGTCGGACAAACACATAGGGGCTGTGAGCAAACATGGCTGACACACATATACACATTCAGCAATGGTGTGTACACCTGTGAGGTATGGTGCATAGTGCATGCCAGGGTGCCGAACAGGTGCACAACAATACTGTGTACATGGATGCAGTGTGTTCCAGGAGAAGGCGCATCATCTACTAACACAACTCATGCATCACAGAGATGTATAATGTTGGTAACAGGGATTGACTATAGTTGCACTACATGCTGTTGAGTGTCATATGTCATGCATGTTGACAGATGGGTAAGGAGTGGTCTGTGTGTAATATCTTTGTGCAACCTCACCTGTAAGAGTGTGTCTATGTGTGTGTGTGTGTGGGGTTAGTTTGTCTGTAAGTGCTATCTGTTGGAGTGAAGGGGGATTGATGTATGTAGAATGTGTGTCTGTGTGTGTGTGTGTGTGTGTGTGTGTGTGTGTGTGTGTGTGTGTGTGTGTGTGTGTGTGTGCGTGTGTGTGTGTGTTTCCATGTATGCTCATGTGTGAGTGTGGGGTTGTTCATACCTCTCAACTTCCCCTGAAATCATGCAGTACATGGACATGGGCAGGCACATTATACACCAGGAAAACTTTTCTGAAATGTAATCTCAGGACAGATGACAGTATAATAAAGTCTGCAGCATGAAAGATGCATTGGGAGGGAAAACTAGACATCAAGGATACTTTTCTAATTTCAATCAGCAGAAAGGTGAAGGAATACCCATGTATGCAACACTAAAGATGCATTGGGGTATGACCAGACAACACCAGAGAGAGTTTTCAAATATTACTGTAGTCCACTTAAAAAGTTAATAGAGCAACAGATCTTGCATCTACTGAACAATAGATAAGTATGACACTCCACTGCGTGACATTATTGACTAACTGTAGTAGCCCATAACATATAGGGGCCATGCTCAAGATGTCTGGACAAAACCAGGTTGAACACTTGATGACATCAGGGAGTCTTTGAAAAAATTACTCCAATCAAGTTAAAGAGTTAATGGAGTAACAGGTCATGTTTTGTGATAACTTTTCTGAACAATTAGAAGAATGATATGTTAATGATTGGTATTATTGACTGCAATTATTCAAGACTGATGTATGATGGGGAAAATAAGAGAAAAATCTAGGGACAATCTGTAAACTCAGGGACAGGTAAGTAGTATAGTGGAATGTCAGGGTGTGTGTGTGCGTGTGCATGTGTGCGTGTGTGTGTGTGTGTGTGTGTGTGTGTGTGTGTGTGTGTGTGTGTGTGTGTGTGTATGTGTGTACTGTTAAGCAATGATGTACAGGTCTTAAAGTGCGCTTCTTGTTTTCCCCTCACAGGTGGTGAGGAGGGTCAGGGTCCCTCCTTTAGACAATCTGATGTTGGTGTCCATACAGACACTGAAAATGATGATAGGTGTGTTTAGACACAGGCGGGGTTATCAGGGGCTGAAGCTGCATGATCATTTGACATCCCACTCTTAACCACCCCATCTCTGCACACAGTCACATTGCCCATGCATACCCCATCACCGGTGGCCATAGCTGAGGGACAGTTGGAGCTGGTGGCATGGGACAGGCCAGTGTGGTATCTATGGCTTGTGTGTCTGGACACAACAGCCATAGCTGGATGTCCGGCGGGGTACCACATAGGCAGATGTACAGGGTGTGCTCATTTGAGAGCTGCTGGTCATCATGCTCCTGGCAGAAGTGCCACATCTGGTACCACCAGGCACATGTTTCAGGCCATCATGGAGACACAGGTACGTATGGAATGGTACACCAGACAGGCTCTGAGGCTGCAAAGGGCACTGTGATTTTGCAGATGTCCTCCATTATTTTTCAGCGGTCATGGAAAGACGGTTGGTTGAGATGGTGAGAATCCTCAACCGTGGAATGTTCATGCTTGAGCATATGGTGGGAGTGGTTTGACAGCCATGTGGATGTAGGTCAGCAACACCAACAGCTGGAGGTCGACATGGACATGCTAGAACACAGAGCCACTCCTGTAGTGGCAATACCAGCCCCAGCACTGCAGGGGGGGTGCTGTCTCCACCACACCACAGCAGACCACATGTACGTGGCCCTGGCCAGTCCCAAGAATGATCTAGATACAGTGGACATATGTCATCATCAGGTGAGAGTATCATATCATAGCTTGTACCTGGTGGTAACCGTGGAACCCCAGGCAGGCACCGTTCTCGTGTCCATGGCCGGCTACAGTGAACTGCACAAACTGCCAGGTACGGTCTGCAGCTGTCCATCAAACCCCTGTATAGAGCAGCCACATGGCTGAACCATGTGCATGCATACATACATACACACAATACCAACACAGCTAGGGCAACCCCATACTTACACACACCACATCACAACAGCCATATTAATAATTAAACCCCCTCACTCACACACATTGTGTCAAATGTATGGCTCAGCCTAGGTCTCTAGCAAACCAACAACACACCCTGTGCATATGATGATACCTGTACTACATCCCTTTCATCCATAACATCAATGCAAGGACAGGATAATATGGTTCTGATGCACAGGGTGACTGTACTATGGTGTACCAATGTAATGATGTGTAACATGTTGTCAGCAGTAAAGTTTAATGCTGACATGTCAGGAAGTGTAGCTGTCCAGCCATGATGCCTTATAGTTGTTATTAACACTAAGTGATTGTGGTCTCCATAATGTATTTTGTTTGTGTTGTAGGTGTCCATGTGTCAGCAGGATGATGGTCTGCTGTTGTATTCTACAAGGGGTATGGCACTGTGGTGACAGCTTGGCTGTGCCATATCCTTGGCACAGGTGAACATATGTCACAGGTCTGTATAACAGTTACTGCATGTGGCACATGGCCGAGAGGTCAGGGGTAGTGTATGCAGGTGAGTGCATGGTGGCTGATGTCAGCAGCCCTTCTACAGTGGACAATGGTAAGCATACTGGGTGGTACACACCACATGTTTGTGTATAACACACACAGAGGCTTTGGTGTTGATGAAATACACAGAGAATACTGTACACATAGATGTATGTACCTGTGCAAGAAACCCATTTTAGCCTATGTAATTCACCAAGACAGAATAGGCACAACAACACATATTAGGAAATAAGCAGTCTGCTAGTTTAATGTCATTGGCAATGCTACTGGCAGTGTATATGTCTCCTTCCCCAATGTAGTGCAGTCCTCAACTCAGTAAACATAGGTGTGCTGTTGTGGGTGGCACAGTCCTACCCTTTGATTCATAGGTTCATAGGTTCATAGGTTCATAGGTTGGTACTAGGTTATCGGCCCAAGGGCCTATACAAGCCTAGCCATAACAATTCCCTGGCTATTTCTTCCCAGAATATTTACTTCCCTGGTTCCCTGTCTAGCAGGGTGACTGACATGATCCCCAGGGTGACTTTCCTATCTACCATCCAATCATCAAGGTTCCTATTGAAGAGGGCCTAAGAGGCACTCAGCTTGACATGTATGGGCAGTCTATTCCAGAGTATGGGGAGTCTCTGGGTCAGGAATCTATCCCTCCACCATTTTTTGATCATTGTGATGACCAGGTTTGGATACCTGGAGAGTGTGCCTCTGAGGGATTGGGATTTCTTTAAGTGTAGCATGTCCAATAGCACTGGGTTTGACATGGCCTTGTATGTTAAGTAGAGATCACCTCTAAGTAGGCGATATGTGACAGAGTATAGCTGGAGTTTTTTAGACGGTCAGCATAGGACATCTGCTTTAGGCCTGTGATTCTTTTAGTGAAGTATTTCTGCGGCCTTTCCAGTTGTTGTAGATGTCCTGTGAGGTACATACCAAATGGGGCACTGTACTCTGTAATGGGTCGATTGAGGGATGAGTACAGTGGGACAATAACCTCCTTTTTTTCTGGATAAGAAGCCCTTAGTGATGAGGTGTGCCACATAGAAGGATTTCCTGACTGTTGTGGCTATGTGGTTATCAAAGGTGAGACCACTGTTCACCTGTGTACCTACGTCCCTTATCACACTTTCAGTGTCTAGTGTGCTACCACTTATGGTAACTCATGGGTACATGTTTTTCCCAGAGGGGATAACTATACATTTCTTGGCATTGAGCTTGAGCCCATGGCTCTGGCACCAAGCATCTCTTTCTGTGAGGCCTTTTTGGAGAATATCCACATCATTCGGAGATTCAATAATGGCTCCCAGTTTGTAGTCAATGGCGAACTTTGTTAGCCAGAGTCCCTTAGTGCTGGCCTGTACTTCAGAGAAGTGGATGAAAAACAAGAGCGGTCCCAGGACTGAACCCTGAGGTACTTTGCTTGTCACTTGTCTGGAGCTAGATTTTGAGTCAGCTGCTTTTACAGTGTGGGTTCTGTCAGTAAGCTAGTTGAAAACCCATCGAGTGACGTAGGGATTAATGCCCAGCTTAGTACGTTTATCTATGATTCCAGAGTGGGGGATGGTATTGAAGGCCTTGCTGAGGTCCAGATAGGATGTGTGGACTGCCTTACCCTTGTCCACAACTCTGGAGACTGATTTGAAGAAGTTGATCAGGTTGAAGAGACAAGATCAACCCTTTATGAAACCAAACTAGGTGGGGTCCAGTGTTTGAAGGTTGCCAATGTATTTGTTTATAAATTCCATGATAATGGATTCCATGGCTTTGCAGATCAGGCTTGTCAGACTGATAGGACAATAGTTTCTGGGATACAAGGTAGATCCCCCCTTGTGGAGTGGGATAACTGTAGCTATGCACCACTCATTGGGCATGAAGCCTGAGGTGAGGTTATGATTAAAAATGACACTTAGGTGAGGTGCTAGTTCATTTTGTAGTTCATGTAGTACACAGCCTGGGATGTCATCTGGTCCCATGCATTAGCTTTGGGGAATGCATTTTGTACCTGTGTGGCTAAACATGACACTTATGTGAGGTGCTAGTTCATTTTGTAGTTCATGTAGTACACAGCCCGGGATGTCATCTGGTCCCATGGATTAGCTTTGGAGAGTGCATTTTGTACCTGTGTGGCCATGATTTCTGGAATTTGGCAGTCTTTTTTAGGGGGGTGAGAGGGGTGTGAATTTGGCACTGAATTGATCTGCCAGGATATTGGCAATATCCTTGGGATCAGTATATTTAATGCCATTCTGCTGTAGCTTAGAGCAGATCTGAGCATTGCCATTTAGATTCTTGACATAACTATAGATTGCCTTGTGGTTGTCCTTGGAATCTTTGGCAATTTTTCTTTACGTAACTAGCTTTGGAGGATTTTATGAGAGATCTCAACTTCTTACTGAGGCTGGTAAGGGCGTTTTTTGCATCCTGGGATTTTCCTCTTTACTGCAACAGTTTCTTCCTTCTGTTGTATAGTTTGTTTATGGACGGGGACCACCAGATTGGCTTCCTTTTTTCAGGGTGACCATCTTGGTTCTATTTGGAATGGCATGATTCATGCACGAGTGTATGTTCTTGTACATTGCCTTAGTGTAGGATTCAGCAGTCAAACTTTCAGTTCCCATCTGCATGGGTGTCATGAAGTTTGTCACTTCTGACTTGAGTAGCATGAAGCTGGCTTTGGAGAAATTTTTTATGGAGGGTTCCCTACTGGAGGGTGGTGGTGGGATGTGGACGTCAAGGGTGATTAGCTTATGGTCAGACCTGACCAACAAGGGGGTGACCACTGATGTGGAGCATCGATCTCCAGTGTTGGTAATGACCAGGTCTAATATATTTGAGCCCCTCGTGGGACTATGGATTAGATGATCCAAGGCATTGGAATTTATTAATTCCAAGAACTGTTGGGCAAAGCTGTTGGTACCCAAGTAGTTTTCCCAATTAATGGCAGGGTAGTTGAAATCACCCAGTATTAGGGTGTTTGGTTGTATCTTAATATTTTCCAGTATGTTTAGAAAGGTGTAGTGAGAATCTTGGGGCATGGTGGGGGATCTGTAGCAAGCTACAGTTTGGATTGTAGTCTTACATAGTGTTAGTTGCACGTGTAGAATTTCAGATGTATTGTGTTGGGCAACTAGCCTGGAGGTGTGAATATCCAGGGTCTTAGTAGAAAGATGAAAATGCATTTTGTCGAATGCCTTTTCATCGACACATAAAGAGTGAACAGGCAAAACAGTGAAGCAGCTGTTCAGCGAATTCTTTCCCTGGGAAAGAAGTCGGTTGACCGCTTTGTTGCTTTGCCGTGTTCTGCACTGTAGTGTGGTCCCTTGTCTGGTATAGCTCCCAAGCGTAAATGTGCAAGAGTTACTGACCTTAGGGTTAGGGTGCGGGTTAAGGTAAGTGCATATGTGTGAAAGTGTTTACATTTTTGTTGTTTGTGTTAGATGTATGGTTAAGTGCATATGTGTTTTAAGCTGTTTACTTTTGTTTTGGGGGGGTAGAATTAGGGTTATGGTAAGTGTGCCTGTGTTTGGAACTGCTTACGTAAATGTGCAACAGTTACTGACCTTAGGGTTAGGGTGCAGGTTAAGGTAAGTGCATATGTTTTCAAATGTTTACTTTTTTTTTCCATTAGATGTATGGTTGGGTTATGTGCATATGTGTTTTCAGATGTTTACTGTTTTTTGGAAGTGTTACTTTTTTTTTTTTGTTTGGTTGGAACAGCGATTTCTTTCCCTGGGAAAGAAATCGCTGTTCTGAGGTGTCGACATTTTCAGCTTTTGCTGAAAAAGGGTCAATAAAACATCATTCACTGTTTTAAGCTTTCAATGTTTCAATATAGACCCGAATATCCTTCGTGAATATGAACACTCCTCCACCTTTAGTGCTTTGGTCCTGGTTTGGTGGCCAAAAAGTGTTGGAAGAGCTGTAGCCTGGTATTGCAGGGGTGCTCTCTGGAGCCTTGAACCAGGTCTCAGTTACTACACAGACATCGATGTTCTCCATTTTTAGGAGTGCCTTGAGAGAGTGCATTTTGAGATTTAGACGTCTAGCATTGAGTAGCATTACCTTCAGATTTTGCATGCTTATATCTGTTACTGTGGTGGTTTTGTCCTTTCAGCCTTGCCTAAAAAAGGCAATTTAGGGGTGACAAGAGTATTAGGCTGTGACCTGAATCCCAGGGGCAACAGGTGCAGACCATCTTTGGCAAAGCATCATGGTTTGTCGATCATGTTGCCCCAGGCAGACAGATACTGGATCCCCTTTGAATGACACCAGAAAATTAGCCAATTGTTGAAGTCAGTCACTTTGTCCTTATATTGTGGTATCATTCTGGGTGATGGCAGGATGCTACTCAAGGCTAGGGTCATGCCTGCCTGGGCCACATGATTCGAGAGCTCTTCCATGTCTCTTTTCATGTAGTCCAGAGAGGTACGTCTCAAGTCATTCACTCCGACATGAACAATGACAGAGTCATAGTTGTTCTTGTTGTGGAGTGTCTGACTGCATGCATTATGTGGGTATAGTGTTACTATGTGTGGATGTTGGTGGCATGAGTTTTAAAGGGCTATGTGTTGCTTGAGGTGTAGTGTAGGTGTTAATCTTCTCGTCTTGACTGTCTAACACAATCTTGACTGCAGAGAGCTTTGCTTCCAGTTTGGCTATGTAAGTGCATCTCTCGCAGGTTGTAGTGTTGGGTGGTAGGAGGAGAGGGTTGTCTGTGTACATGATGCAATTGCTGCATTGCCATAGTATGCCCAGATTCAGCAGGTGGACAGGTGAAATCACGGAAGCTGGCTAAAGTACAAGAGCTGTTTTCCCTTACCTTGGCAAGGTACTTTGCAATTATAGGCTGTTTAGTGCCTATGATTAATTTCTCATTAACAAGGAGAATTGAGTGCTTTTATCAGTTTAAAGATTCCTAGTGCTTTCCAGCAGGTTTTAGACCAAGTGCTAGTCACAGGGATTCAGATTTTAGTGCTACTACTGAGAAACCAGCTAGTTCTAAGGGAAAATTTGAGGAGCAGACTTTCTGGCACCGAGAATACTCTAAAGTACTACACTAATAAGCTAATAAAAGTGCAGGAGACCAGAGAACTAGCAAATCTAAGACCACCGCGCATAAGCTTACAAAAATCCTGAATACAGCAAACTAGTTTTTTTTTTTTTTTTTTTTTTTTTTAAGTGGAAAGTTAAGACACAGAAGATAATGAGATAATTCAATATGCAGTAACTGAAGGAGTGGGCCTTTGCTAAGTTCTCACTATTAACAGTAGAATGAGCTGATGTAATATGACTGGGGACGGGTGTCCACTATCAACTTTATACCAGAGGCGGGCAACTCAAAGCCACCAAGACATAAAACCACCACAAGAACAGGGTAGGTGGGTGGGAAAAACAGTTGTACAGATTATAGAGCTATTAAATCAAAAGTGCAGCTGATAAATGAGAATAAACTCTTATCTTTTCTGAATATCACAAAAGGCAGTAAGTCAGCCTCTCAGCAACAAGTATATGTGATTTAAGGCACAGAAAACAGAAACCAGGCCTATTATCCAAACAATACAGTTACAGGAATGCCCTGCCTAGATAAGGGTGAGAGGTGCTGTAGAACCACAGATAGTGTGATAGACAACTACTTAACCTGTTAACATGACCTGTACAGTGTTACAGCCAGCTAAGCGGGGGGATACACTCAACAGTAACTGCAATGATGGTGTCTGTGTCCACAACAGCCACACCCAGCTATATATACCAAGCCCAGTATTGCTGTACACCTATACAGTGTAAGAAGAGGGCATTTACATATCTACCACTAGTTGTGATGAAATGTATTTCCAAAGGATGATACCTATGAAATGTTCGCATTTACGAGGCAGTTCTCAGACAGATGACAGACAGATGACCTCCTGGGACATGTATATTCTGCAAACAGAAGTAGATTCTTTCACATACACACACTGTTAGTGCTACTGATGTGTGTGGCCTTAATTGCACACACCACACAGCTTTTAGGATGAGATGTGCTCCAGGTTACATGTTACAAGAAGAACATTCCCAGGCCTGTACAGTATGGTAATAGAGGGATGTACTGGTTGTTTATGGACAATACATAGTGTGACATACTGTCATATACATTTTGACAAACACATAACAGTCATACACACATCTGAGAGACCTGGGCTTATCAGTGCTAACTACCTTGTTAGTGTGTCCATTCTGTTACAGATAAGATGCACGCAGTACATGCATACCTGGGCTGGACAGTGTTATTAGTTACCTGTATGGTTTATGGTGACAGTTGTCCCCATACAGTGGAACATGGGACATGTACTGGGGGTACCGTGGTATAAAGAGTGTATACTCAGCACCAACACCCCACAGTGGATATTGTATGCACTGAAACCCATGATAACACTCTGACATACCCACCATCACACATTGACCAGGACTGCAGTGCAACCCCTTGCCTATCCCAAGAGTACTACTACAGGGATATGCATCTAATGCACATACACAGGGATAGTAGGGTGATGCATTGTCATGGCTCCTATGGTCAGCAACATCACTATCCCTAATACTGTGTGGCAAGGCAAATTGTATTAGGAGAATGTGGCCTCAGAATGATGTATCCTACAAATGGATCTAGGACGTTTGCTTGACTGAGCAAACGTCCAAATCCATAAAACCCAAACACACTTTTATCGAAAAAGTGATTTCGTTAAAGCGTGGGACAAAAAAAAAAAACACTTCATTTACATTTTAGCAGGGAAACAGAAAAACATTGTGTGCAATCTATTCTTACTTGGGAAAGCACTGTTGACAGTAGTAACGCAATGATAAACTACATGCCAGTGTGACTGCATATAACCTGGGATACTACCCATGTATTTAACACATTCAAATGGAAAAGAGTGTTGTACAAGCCATATATACTCAGGTGTCCCAGACAGAAGACTCAAACCCTTTGCTACTGTAATGACAGCACATAGATGCATGTTATGTACATGGAATTAAATACACTTATTAAAGATGTCATTACCCTGCTATTTTATCAGGCCGGAATGTGAGGTCTGCTTGCCAGGGCTGAGCCATGCTTAGCAGGTTTCAGCATTGCTGCAATATAAATGCTAAGCACATTTACACACTGGTAAGTGAAGTCTACATAGTGTAAGCGCCTGTAGATTTAACTGTACGTTAGCAGCATTTACCATCATGCAAACCTGTGCAAACCCACTTAAAGCTGTTCAAATCTACCTTAAGCACTCTGTATCAACAGCCCTTGTTCTGCCCAGCAACAAAATAAACAGCCCTTAAAGGTCTTGAATGCAGGACCCTGTACACTATAGTCACAGCAGTTAACTACTAAGCCATCACAGCTGTGAAGACAGTTGTTGTTTTTTTCCAATATGTCTGTCAGTACACATACTGAATAGAATTAAACAACTGCTATGACTTCTACAATTGTGTAGCACTTGTTAGTGATATTACTGTAGAATCACGTAAGTTGTTATATGTTTGTCGGTTTTTTGTGCATGAGTATTCTTCCGACTAACAATTTCAGCATTATAAACTACAATAACCACGATACGGAACAAGGCATAAATAGCCAAAATATCAGTTTCGTTTATCTTTGTGGTTTTTGAATTTTTATTTTTGCTGCTGAAGTTTTTGTTTGTACATTTAATAGTTTCTTCGTTTGCAGTTTGTCGTTTTTTTGTGCATGAGTATTCTTCTGACTAAAAATTTCAGCATTATGAATGACAATAACCATGATACGAAACAAGGCATGGATAGCCAAAATATCAGTTTCATTTATCTTTGTGGTTTTTGAATTCTTATTTTTGCTGCTGAAGTTTTTGTTTGTTCATTTAATAGTTTCTTCATTTGCAGTTTGTCGGTTTTTTGTGCATGAGTATTCTTCCGACTAAAACTTTCAGCATTATGAACGACAATAACCACGATACGGAACAAGGCATGGATAGCCAAAATATCAGTTTTTTGGCACCTGAAGTTAAGAATGTTATCCATAAGGCTTGGGAAAACATTATCCCTGCAGATTTATATGACACACTAGGTAGAATACCCACCTTTATAAATAGAAGGGGTTTGAACATGAAGGAATTGTTAGAAAAGACACCTAGATCCTTTGGACAAAGACCTGCCAAAATCACTAAATGTGGCAACTGCAAAGCATGTAAATTCATCAATGATGGTCCCTATGTTTGTGTAGGCAATTTTAAGAGAACTTTGAGAAGTCCGGGTCACTGCAATTGCAGCACAGATATGGTTATTTATGTTGCCACCTGTTTATCCTGCCCAGCATTCTACATAGGTATGACCACTAGAAAGCTAAGACAAAGAATTTTGGAACACTACAGAGATATAAAAAATAAAAAAACTACTAATTCATTATATACTCACACCAATAATTGTCTAAATTTCAAGAAGTTTATATTCTTTGTTATAGATAGGCTGTACACAAAAGAGTTTGGAGGTGATTACAAAACCATTCTGGAGGTAAGGGAATGCCTATGGCAGATAAGATTGGATGCTAGTAATGCTCCCGGTATTAATGACACTCTTTCCCTAGCTTGCATTTTAAGACATAAGGCAGCATGCATTTGATACATAATAACTCAAACATATATTTATGAAAATATACACCCGTTTTTGATTTGTTTAGACTTTAAATATTATATGTTGTTGCCTTTGGTTTGATTAATGGCACTGTGAATTCAGTACACTATATTAAGAAACACTGATTTTTTTTAAAAGACAAAGATTTGTTCAACAAATGCTTAAGGGGTTAACTAATTCATTATTTAATTACCTGATTTTTTGTCTACTTATGTAGCAATTGGCAAGTGTATTTAAAGTTTGACTTTAATGAAGTTTAACTGACTCTGAAGATGCCCAGGAGGGTGAAAGCGCTTAGTCAGTGATGTGTTTTTTTCTTATAGGTTCATAGGTTCATAGGTTCATACTAGGCTATCTGCCCTGGGGCATTTATAAGCCTAGCCCGAGTGTGTTTGGCTTTTGCCACCCTTTGAATTGAGTTTGCTGTGCCCTTTTTAAGGTTAGTTTACTGTGCCTCTGTCTAGTAGTGACACAGAAGTAATCCCCGGGGTAAACCTACGATCTCCCATCCACTCATCAAGATTCCTCTTGAAGAGAGTCAATGAGGTGCTCTGCCTAACATGGACTGGGATTCTATCCCAGAGCGAAGGGAGCCTCTAGGTTACGAATCTGTCCCTCCAGCATGTTCTATTTATTTCTGTGCTGAGGTTCAAGTCCCGCGAGCGCGTGGTTCTAAGGGATTTAGATTTTCTGAGGTGGAGCATGTCCATTAATTTGGGTTGGACACAGCTTTGTATGTCAGGCATAGATCGCCTCGAAGTAGGCTGTATGCAACTGAGTAGAGCTGGAGTTTTTTTAACCGGGCAGCATATGGGATCTGTTTGAGTCCCTTGATCCTCTTTGTGAGGTATTTTTGGGGTCTTTCTAGTTGCTGCAGGTGTCGGGTAAGGTACATCCCAAAAGGGGCATTGTATTCTATGGTGGGCCTGATGAGGGATGAATAAAGGGGCACTATTACCTCACTTGATCTAGATGTGAATCCTTTCGTGATAAGTTGGGCTGTGTAGAAGGTCTTTCTAACCACTTTGGCAATGTGGTTGTCAAAGGAGAGATTGCTATCAACATGGGTCCCCAGGTCCCTAATTACTTCTTCCATACTTAATGGGTTACCACCTATGTGGTAATTTGTGGGCACTTTGTTTTTGCCAAAGGGTATGGCTATACACTTTTTGGCATTTAGCTTTAGGCCATGGCTCTGGCACCAGTTATCCGTCTCTGTGAGACCTTTTTGGAGGATGTTCGTGTCAGCTGGAAAGTCAATTATGGCACCCAGTTTGCAGTCATCTGCGAACTTGGTCAGCCATAGTCCTCCCATGTTGGCCTGTACCTCAGAGAAGTATATGCTGAACAAGAGAGGTCCCAGGACAGAGCCTTGTGGGACACTACTTGTAACTGGTTTAGAGTCTGACATGGCTCTGGCAATTCTGACTCTGTGGATTCTGTCTTTGAGCCAGTTAGCAACCCATCTTGTGACATAGGGTTTATATTTAAGCTGGATAGCTAATCTATGATGCCCAATCGGGGTATTGTGTCAAATGCCTTTGTGAGGTCCAGATAGGCTGTGTGGACTACCTTCCCTTCATCTATGGCCTTGGTGACTGTTTCGAAAAAGTTGACCAGGTTCAAGAGGCAGGATCTGCCCTTGACAAAGCCGAATTGGGTAGGATCTAGTGTCTGTAGGTCCTCAATGTCTTTCTTTATGAGTTCCATGATGATCCTCTCCATGGCCTTGCAGATAAGGCTAGTTAGGCTTATGGGCGATAGTTACCAGGGTCTGTTGAGGCACCACCTTTGTGGAGTGGGACCACTGTTGCTGTACGCCATTCTTTGGGTACATATCCTGTAGTGAGGCTAAGATTGTACAGCAGTTTTACGTGAGGGTTTAGTTCTTCTTGGAGTTCATGTAGGACGCAACCCGGGACAGGAGAGGGTGGCTTTCACCTGACCATCTGAGATGTTAGGGAGGCTGCACTCTGCTGGGATAGATATTTGCTCTTTTGGGGGGAAGGGGGGAAGAAGTTTGCACTGAACCTGTCTGCTAGGATGTTGGCAATGTCTGTGGGTCCAGTGTATTTTTTGTCGTTTAGAATCAACTCTGAGCAAATCTGGGAGTTGCATCCCAGGTTCCTAACATAGCTAAAGAAAGCCTTGTGATTGTCTTTAGTGCCCTCTGCAATTTTTCTCTCAAAGCTGGCCTTGGAGGATTTTATGAGGGATCGTATTTTTTTGCTAGTACTGATCAGAGATGCCTTCCCTTTTAGGGATTTTGCTCTATCATGTAGTAGCTTCCTCCTTCTGTTGTACAACTTATTTATGGCTGGAGACTGGATGCCTGCCTTTGGATGATTGGGTCTTGGTTTTGTTTGGGATAGCATGATCCATGCATTCCTAGAGGTGTCCATAGAATGCTTTTATATAGGATTCTGTGGTTTGGGCCGTAGTTTCCACTGGCCCGGGGGCCTTGAAGGATTCCACCTCAGTTTTGAGAAGTGTGAAGTTCGCTTTTGAGAAGTTTTTCACTGTGGTTTTCTGGGCTGGGAGTGGGGTCAGGTTTTGGATATCCAGTGAAATTAATTTATGGTCTGATCTTACTGATGAGGGGTATACTTCTGGTGTGGAGCATAGGGTCCCCATGTTGGTGATGATCAGGTCAAGTATGTTTTCCCCTCTTGTGGGAGTTGTGACTAGTTGTTCCATGTCATTTGAGTTTATAAATTCCAGGAACCTTTGGGTTAGGGTGTTGGGGCTTGAGTAATGCTCCCAGTCTATGTTTGGGTAGTAGAAGTCAACCAATATAATGGTGTTTGGAGAGATCTTCATGTTCTCCAATGTTTTCAGGAAAGCTGAGTGAGATTCCTGATTTTGAGATGGTGGTCTGTTGCATGCTATAAACTGAAAGGCAGTTTTGCCTACTGTTAGTTGCACATGGACGGTTTCAGATGCTTCGTGCAATACCACTAACCTGGAGGTGTGGGTATCCTTGATAAATATGGATACTCTTTGTGTGTGGTTCAGTCCGAGTTTTGGGGCTGAAAAGCATGATATGAGGTATAACCTGGTAGTGCTGGGGTGCTCTCTGGAGCCTTGAACCAGGTTTCTGTCACTGCGCAGATATTGATGTTCTCCATACTGAGGAGAGCTTCTATTGCGTGCATTTTGAGGTTTAGACTTCTGGCGTTTAGCAGCATTACCCTTAGTTTCTTGTTCTTTGTGTTTTCTATGAAGGTGGGTTTGTCTTTTGAGCCTTGCCTAAAAAAGGCACTATGGGGGTGGCAAGAACCTTCGCCAGTATCTGAAAGCCCAGGGGTGACAGGCACAAGCCGTCCCTAGCGAAGTAACGTGGCTTGTCGAGCATGTCATCCCAGGCTGACAGGCACTGGATCCCCTTTGAATGACAGCATAATTTTAGCCAATTGTTAAAATCGATCATTTTGTCTTTATACTGTGGCATCATTCTAGGTGAGGGTAAGATGCTGCTCAAGGTCAGGGTCATACCGGCCTGGGCTACATGATCGGAGATCTCCTCTATGTCTCTTTTCATGTAGTCGAGGGAGGTATGTCTCAGGTCATTCACACCAGCATGTACTATGACAGAGTCATATTTGTACTTACTTTGGAGTGACCTGAGTGCTTGCATTATGTGGCGGATCCTAGCACCCGACAGGCAGCTCACTGCGACCTTCTCCTTGTTCAGCCTGGTGAGCGGGACATCAGTGTGTCTGACTATAGAATCACCTATTACAAGTGTATCAGGTGTGTTATTCAGCCTTAAGGGCTGTGACTGTTTGGCACACTGACCTTGTGAGCTATGTGTTGCACATGTTTTGCTGTGGGGTAGCGTTTGCTTGGATGTCTGCTTTGGAGGTCTCTGCTGTTTAGGTAGATTTTTAATTAGAGCCTCCGAGTATGCTTTTGTGTGTTTATGTGTTTTGTTTGCTATTGTGGTAGGACTATGTGAGACTGGATTAGTGTTGTGTGAGGTTACCTTCTCCTCCTGACTGGTTACACCAGTTCTGAGGTGAGAGAGCTCAGCCTCTAGTTTGGCTATATGGTTGCATCTCCCACATATGTTTGAACCTGTTTGGAGGAGGAGAGGGTTGTCCGTGTACATGAGGCAGTTGTAACATTGCCTCAAGATTCCCAGATTCACTAGCTGGACTGGAGAGGAAACCATTAGCTGACCTTTGGACATGCTAGAGTAGTAAAGATAACTCATTTATCACTTAATTACCAAGGACCAATAGGGGACAAGGTAATTGTGGAGAGTATATGAGGATGTAATGCTTTTAGTTTATTAGTGCAAGATTGTAAGATAGCTTATTTGGGCAAGTGCAGGGTCTTAGACTGAGAATAGGGTGTTTAATTTGAGAGAGAGAGCAGTTCTAAGGGAAAAAGTGAAGAGCAGACTTTGTGGAGCCGGGAATACTTTAAACCCGATTAAGCGGCGCTGCCCGATGCTGCACTATGCGCACAATCGCGCAAAGCCATGCTAAAGCGAGTTTCTAAGCAGGGAACTTCAAAGAGCTAGAAATGGCCCAAAATGGCCAATTACTACAATATCCTTGTGCTGAGATCACTTCTTCAGGGACAGATAGGCTGCTCATGGCTCCCCACTCCCACTGGTGAGCAAAGAAACTTCCTTCTATCCAAGTAAGGAAATGGGCAACACAGGAACTATCCAAGAGTCCAGAATACAGCAAAGCCTGTATAGGGGACTACTTTAGTTAAGGAAAGGTGGGAAACAAGGATATTTTTTTTTTTCAAGAAAACAGCAGGAAAATTAGAGTATATTCAATGCACAGGCTAGCGCACTTGAGTCGGCAGCCTCAACAGTTAATTACAACAAACAAACTTTTAAATTAAGTGCAGGTAATGAAACAATGCAAAACCAAGCTTATAACAGTTAAATCAGCAGTGTAAACTCGCTCTTTGGTGAGAAAGGAAGGTCGCACAGGTAGAAACAGAAAAAATATACTTATATCTTGAAAGCAGTCACTCTTTTTGTTTCTCTGCTGCTAGCACCACTCTGCAGGACCACGAGCAGCTATTGCTGAGTAGTATAAGCGAAAAAAACGCTCAAAGTGGATTTTTATGCAGGGAACTTCAAAGAGCTAGAAATGGCCCCAAACGGCCAATTACTACAAGATTCTTGTGCTGAGGTCACTCCTTCAGTGACAGATAGGATGCTCAAGGCTCCACACTCCCACTGGTGAGCAAAGAATCTTCCTTCTATCCAAGTAAGGAAATGGGCAACACAGGAACTATCCAAGAGTCCAGAATACAGCAATGCCTGTATAGGGGACTATTCTAGTTAAGGAAAGGCGGGAAACAAGGATATTTATTTTTTTTCCTTATATTTGTATAATAAAGGGTCAGTAATTCAGTGATTTTACCTGCAGTGTTACCTAAGTGCTTTTCTATTTATTAGTATTTTACAACTGTAAAATATCAGTTTTGTTTATCTTTGTGGTTTTTGAATTTTTATTTTTGCTGTTGAAGTTTTTGTTTGTGTATATGTATATATATATATATATATATATATATATATATATATATATATATATATATATATAGGTAGATATACATGTACATGTTCATACACATATATATTCATATTCATATATATGTATTTATATACTTTTGTTTATTGCATTATATATATGGTCATATATAGCTCTATCTGTGTATATATATATATATATATATATATATACATATTTATACCTATATATTATATTATATATATATATATATATATATATATATATATATATATATATATATATATATATATATATATATATATATATATATATATATATATATATATATGTATATATATATATATATATATATATATATATATATATATATATATATATATATGCCTAAATATATATATTTATATATATATATATATATACATATGTAAACATATATCTATATATATATATATATATATATATATATATATATATATATATATATATTATATATATCTATGCCTGTATATATGTAGATCGATATATATATATATATATATATATATATATATATATATATATATATATATATATATATATATATATATATATATATATGTATATATATATATATATATATATGTGTGTGTGTGTGTGTGTGTATGCATATGTATATAGATGTGTGTGTATATATATATATATATATATATATATATATATATATATATATATATATATATATATATATATATATATATATATATATATATATATATATATATATATATATATATATATATATACATATATATATATATATATATAAATATATATATATATATATATATATATAAATATATATATATATCTATAACAGAAATGTTGTGTGGGAAGTCACATCTGATATGGACATGTACACCATCAGTTACTGACAGACATCCTAAGATCATCATAGTACAGTATCACAGGTATTAGAATACAGCAGAGATATTACCAATAAATGTGGACAGTCTGACGTACTCTGGTCAGACGAGAGGTATACACAGAACCCCTTAGTGCAAGACATGTGGACCAAGCCTGACAATGTGGATGTTAACAGTCATACGTAAATGGGTATATCATGTAAATACTGGAATATATATGCTCACACAGTTTATGCATTCACACACTCCTGTCTGTCCTGACACATAATAATCAGAAGAACAGAGGTCACAAGCCCACATACTACCCACTAGTTTGTGACATACATTTGTACAGCATCCCACTGCTTTGTCAGAAATACATAACAGTTATGGTAGCCCGACAGCAGTACGTGACACATATCTGGACATAACATCTCACTGCGTAAGTACACTGACCTGCTAGGTTTGTCACAAAGCACTGTGAAAACTACAGGCAGATGGCCACAACACTGGCCTACATTTCTTATGGAGGAATACACATGTATCTGCAAGTATAGCAGGCTGTACAGACATGTAACAGCATGGAGTAGCAGACACCTGTGTGAAAGCGCATACCCATAACTAATTTGAACACAGTCACATATGGTAACCGTGTTTAACATTACAGTATGTGGACTATGTGATCAACACCATTCTCATATGTGCCACTCACAACTCTAACCCTACATATACTGGGCCAATACACAGTGTATTCCAATGCCTGCCTGTGCTATTGGACATGTGTGGGTTTGACCCTACAAACAAGTGCGCCTCCAGCTAAAGCACTGTCAACTTTTGTACATATGTCATGCAGTAAGAGGTGCATATGTTCAGTAAACAATTATTTATTGACATCATACCTGATAACAAGCCAGTGAGATATCAGACTGCTAGACATGTTATGTATAGTAGGGCTTATATTTGAGGATAAAACCTGGACATTTTGTTGTAGTGTGTGCAGTAGTGAGGTCTTTGTACTTATGGTGATTGTCGACAGAGTGTGTATTGTGAATATGTAGCTTGGCCTGTGTACAGACTGTGGTAGATGTCATTGTTCTTGGTCCTGTTGTATCTGATGTTGCATGCTGCTCCATAGATACCATAGATAGGTAGCAGAACATACTAATACATTCAGCAACTGATGGTGAGCGTGACTTACCTTGTGGCTGTGCCGCTGGAGGGCTGACTATGTCAGATGCACATAGTACACTCCCTATGCATGGTTAAGCACAGGTAGTGTCATGTTTTGCATCCCTTTTACTGTATGTGCGAGTCGGAGTGAGGTGTCATTCCCTGGGTTCCTACCATGTCAGTGTATGTGCTATGTGTTGCCTCTTTGCCAAGTCCTGGGCATACTGGGCACACCTCCTTCTGCCTACTGGGGTAGGCTTAGGTTGTTTCTCCTCTGAGTCACTGTGTGCCTGTGCTGGCCTTGGCAATGGTGGGGACCTGTGTGGCCCCGCCCCATGCTGTTCCTGCTGCAGCTGTTTCCGCAGGATCATATTGTGTAGCATGGCACATACAATGACAATTTGGGTACATGTAGCTGGAGAGTACTGCAAGGCTCTACCGGATATGTCCAGGCACTGGAACCATGACTTCAGCATCTTAGACACATGCTCTATTATGATTCTTGTCTGTGTCTGTGCCTCATTATGGAGTTCTTGTTCAGATGTGTGTGCATTTCTGATGGGTGTCATCAGCCATGGCTCCAGGGTGTAACTAGCATCCCCCACTAAGTGGCCATATGGGATGTCCCCATTGGCATATCTCTGGTACGGCTGTGTCATATGCCAGATGTGGGAGTCATGATAGCTTTCAGGGCTGCCAGCACACACATTCATTATAATGCCCTGGGCATCGTACATGACCTGGCAGTTGATGGAGGGGAATACCTTGTGGTTTATGTAGACTCTACCCCACTCACTTGGTGGAGCTTTGATGTGTATGTGCATACAGTCAATAGCACCCACTACCTCAGGGTATTCTGCTATTTGGTGGAAGAGATGCATATTGCTCGTCATGGGTGTTGAGAAAATATATGTGCACATCGGCATGTGCTAACATGGCATCCAGGAACTGGTGGAGTACCCTGGATGCTGATGCCTGTGAGATCCCCATGACATCCCCAGTTGGCCTTTGGAAGGTACCCGTGGCTAGCAACTCTACAGGTTCCTGGAGAAGAAGCATTTTAGTTTAAAAAATGCACAAATACAAAAGTGAGCGGTTTAGCGACAAACAAATAATAAAAACACAGCAGTTACTTTGCCAAACAACAAACAAATGATAACAACACAGCAGTTTCTTCACCAGAATACAAAACAGTTAGTTGCCTTGCAGGTTGCTTACAGTAATAGTGGCAAACCCACTGGGCCAGGGGATTCTCAGTTTGCCACTGGGTCCACATTCCGTACTCACCACTGTCAAAATCTACATAAACTAGGATGGTTGGAACTTCAAAACCAGCTTCTTTTCCAACAACTAACCATCACCCACAAAATCTTGCATCACCCTACAAATACTCCCATACTCTGTAACTTAATCAACCCCTATAAAAATTTAAGCACCCTTCGCTCAGCCAATAAATTACTAGCCGCTACCCTAAAATCCAATAACAAATCAGGTGATTCTCTATTTACTAACACTATTGGAATCCATTGGAATAAACCTCCTAGTAATATCACATCCCTTTCATCTACCCCTCTTTTCAAAAAGCATCTAAAAATCTTCCTTAACTCGCAATGGCTGTGTCCATGTACTAACGCTGGCTGAATCTACTTATATCATAACTAACCTTTTTTCTACATTTAAACGCTGTTGTCAAAAATGTCCTTTTGTCTTCTTCCTTCTATTCTATATACCTAATTTGTAAATCATTCTCTCATGGCTCTCTTTTTTGTTATGTAATGTGAATAAGCTAGACTCGTATGACTTTTCATACCATGTATAACTAAATGTATTTTTTTTAATATCCCTTTATGTCTATATTTAGACATGTATACTAGAGCTGTATCTATCTGCTGTGGAGCTTTTCTCCCTGGGCCTCTACTGAAAATGGACATATATCCAGCTAGACTAGCCTGGTCAACAAATGTAAAATAAAAATAAAATAAAATAAATATTCTTAAGCCTACACATACCTTGGTATCCACTGGGATGGGTTCTCCTCTGTTAGTTCTGTGTGTGAGGCATGGCCGGCACAGCTCAACAATTTGCAATAGGAGGTCCCTGTCCACCCTATAGTGCTCCGCTATCTCCAGCTCCTGTAGGCACTGGTAGGTTATGCTGGGTCTGTACACTTTTCTCCTTACTGTGGGTTGGTTGTCAGCATACCTCCCAACCATACTGATTTACTTGTTTTTTACAGAGTTGTTTTGGGGTCCAAATAAAGGGGCGCCACGATTCCCGAGTGGTACTCCTTCATTTTCGGTTTATTTCCCTTTTGATTTTTGTGCTGTCAGCGATGACGTCATCGAATGCACGATGATGTCATCACCGTCAGGGCTACCAGCCAGCAAGATGCTATTATGAAGTATATGAAGCTTTAATCACCAGTGTGTGTGTGATGATGTCATTGCCGTCAGGTTTACCAGTCAGCAGGATGCAAGATGTTATTATGGAGTATATGAAGCTTTAACCATCAGTGTGTGTGTGTGTGTGTGTGTGTGTGTGTGTGTGTGTGTGTGTGTGTGTGTGTGTGTGTGTGTGTGTTTGTGTGCATGTGTAAGTGCCCCCCAATCAGTATACCTGGTGGCTAGAGGCACTCCAGCTTAAACCCTGTACCTTCAGTGCAAGCTAAAAAGCACCTAAAGTCTCTAGCCATCACCACTTATGAGCTTTGCCTAGATGTTTTGTACTAAGACTTGAGAGCTATAGTGAGAACTGAATTTGAATTTTCTGCTAAGAGTTGAGAGCTATAATGACAACTGAATTTGTATTCCTCATGTTTTTTGTGCTGAGCTGAGAGCTATAGTGACAACTGAGCTTGTATTCCCCCAGGTTTTTTCTGCTAAGAGTTGAGAGCTATAGTGAGAACTAAATTTGTATTCCTCCATTATTGGCTTTGTTTGTCCAGGTGTTTTGTGCTAAGAGGTTGAGAGCTGTGGTGAGAAGTAGGAAATTAATTCACTAAATGATAGCCAGTAAGCTTCAGTCTTCCTATGTGTCAGGAAGCTGCTTATTTAGCATAGTGGTATGTTGCTCTGACTGTAGTGTATAGAATTCTGCGTTCAAGACTTACTAGTGAAATGCATGGTGGTAACCTAACATTTTATTCTAGCAACTTTACAAAATTATACAAGCAATGTTTAAAATGTGTCTTTGGTTTTTGACCCTTTGCCCCCCCCCCCCCAAAAAAAAAATGAAATTGAAAATGTGTGAAAAGTTATGCAAGATGCCTATGGCTTACACTGCTGTCATTCTATTAATAGTGTAGGTGTGGAAGTAGACCTTTATGATGGAAAATGTTCTGAATGAGCAGTTTTGGCATTATTGGTTCATGCATTTTGTTTCATTGCCTACAGTACAGTCTACTGGAAAAATGTTTAAACAATAAATTTAAAAATGCACTCTAACAAGTGTGCTGTATTATACAAGGAATATAATTTAATGAAGTCAGGAGGGTGCACCAAAGAAAAGAATGCATGTATGTTTCTTGTTTTGTGTGCAAAGGGCCAATAATTTGAAAACAGCCCAAAGGTAATCTTTATCAACCACTGGCCAAATGCATTTTCCTTGGATGTGGTGTGGGTTTCAATGCTGTTTCAATGAATGTAAATTTCAAGGGCAGACAAGTTTTAATTCCAAGTCTATTTTCATTGTGAGACAGTATTGCTTTTACCAGATGTGTATTAGTGTTTGTGCATTGTTGTGCTGTAAAAATAAAATCCAGATAATCATTGTAGAAGTAAAGCAGTATGCACACATTAATGTGTATGATAAATGGGGTGAAATAGCCAGGTAATGGGACATCAGAGTGGCTGCTGGGAACTCTGGTGCCATATTTTGGATGTCTGTTCTTCAGTTTGCGTTTGAAAGTTGGTATCCCACAATTCCACTGGAGTGGGTGGGGGTTGTGTAATTATGTATGCAAATCAGATGTTAATCAGCGTGCAGATTTTTACCTATTTTTCATGGGCCTTGTCCATATCTTTGATGTTTCTAGGTTGAGAGGTATGGTTGTCAGCGTTCTCATCCTCACCACCCTCAACCTCTTCCACATGTTGATTTATGAGAGCAAATGCAGCCCCTATCATTTTGTTGCTTTTGTTAGGTAAAATTTCCCCCGTTTGTGTACACTGGTGGTGTAGAGTTTGTGGGGAAAAAACAGAAGGAAAGGTGTTTGCATAGTTTACAGTAGTGTGCAGGGCTGGGCTGCTGCCTGTGTAACTGGCTGATTCTGATACATTTCACCTGCCAGCTATGCTAGTTCTCCTTGATTACCTTCCTACTGCTGTTTTCCCTTCCCATTGCCTTCCTGTTTAAGCCCTGAGGCACGCCACGCAAACCCAATGCTCAGATGTGACCGGAGCTGCTATTTCCTGGTTTAATTTTTTTAAAACCCTGTGCGCGGCGTGCACACACGTTTAGGCAATGTAAATACTGCTAGGCAGCTTCAGACACACACCCTTCCTTAGCTCTGCTAAGCTAAGGGCAAACCCGAGCCACACAGCTCCAAAGGTTTACATTATGCTTGACATACCCCTCTATGATGTCAGCTAACTCTTAGGCTTGCACCATTGTTTTCCTGCACCTAAACGGTTGGGTGCAGGCTAGCCATGACGGGAAATCTGTGATTCAATATCATCCCCTCATTTGCATAGAATTGACTGCTAATGCCTAGTTACAAGTCTGACACTGAGCCTTCCCCCTCAGCAACCACTACTCACTGGCCTTGTAGTCTTCTGCCTACCATTGACTATAATGGCAAAATTGTGATTGTGCATAAAAACGTAGAACACAAAATTCAACCAGCACACAGTCAGCCCAAAAAATCCTCAGCTTGTCCAGGGGTAAAAACAATTTATTGAAATTCAACAAACATAGATCCAAAACAAGGGGTTAAGCGCTTTCATCTGATGATCCAGACTTCCTCAGAACCCCGAACAGTTATAATGAAACCATTTAAAAACCTATTTTGGCGCCAAAACCAAGTTTCCATTTAAAGATACAAACCCCCAATTCTCGATCATCAAGTATTGATGAAACAAATAACACAAATAGAACTAATAAAAGTTGAAATAAAAATGAAAATGAAAAAATAAATAAAAGAATAATCATATTCCACCCAATCACATAGTATAAAGTAAAAAAATGTATGTATAAATATAGATGAAAATGTAAATAGTTGAATCTAATGTTATATATATAAACCCAATACTATAAAATGTAAAATATAAAATATTGGTAAAAAATTGATGGAATATTGGATACGACTTTTAAGTTATATATCGACTTCCTTCAAGCCAAACATAAAAAAGGCTTGATACTAATAGATTCATTAATACCAGGAAATCGTGTGTCATCCGTTAAAATTTGCCATTTAGCTTCTTTCATGGAAAGCAAGGCTTTCCAGTTTCCCCCAAAAGGGGAAGCTATTTACCAAGGGAACCAAATTTGTCCCAATGGTGCGTTTTAATTTAGTTGATGTTATTAAAGAGGTTAAGTTGTACTGCAGACAGTTGAATTTAGCGCTGCAGTTCAAACAGGCTACTGATGATCAAAATACAATTCCTAGTACTAGATTAGTGAAAAGGAGTACTTTTATTCCAGTTTCCCACCCACAGGTGTCACATTTTGAGAAAATGGTTTGTTAAGACCTATATAGTTTTACAAAAACCAAGAAGTTGGACTGTTCAAAGAAATATGTTGATAATTTAACAGAGGACGAACGCAAATGTTTGGATTTTTTTATTTCCAATGGAGACATCCGTGTCATGAAGCCTGACAAAAGGGGGTGGGATAGTGTTGCTCAATAGGGTTGATTATATCAATGCAATGACCAATATTATCTTACAATCTGGTAATTATGAATTGGTATCCTTGAATGAAATTAACATAGGACACAAAAGGATAGATTTAGCTATTGAAGAATATTTTTTGGACCTGAGGATTACTAAGGACACCTATGAATTTTTAAAGGTCGAATACCCTGTTTTAGCTACAATCTTTGGTATACCCAAAGTCCACAAATGTATTTCCCAGCCCCCTTTTAGGCCCATCGTCTCTGGTAGTCGTTCCAAGACTTACCCCATAGGGGTTGCCATTGACAGGTGGACCAAACCATTATATGACAAGATCCCACACCTCATTAAGGGTTTTTGGTCATTTTTAGGCTGACTGACATCAGATTTGTGGAGAAAAGGGTTAACATTCCTGACCATTGACGTAGTTGATCTCTTTTCCTGTATTCCGAGAGACACAGGTCTTGAATTTTTCAGTAATAGTCTTAGACAACAGTCTGACTTTAACTGGGACCGAGTTTGTCTCATCGTTGATATGATGGCCTTGGTATTGGATTACAATTTTATTAAATTTGTAGGGGAATATTATAAGCAAAAGAGAGGTGTGGCGATGGGGGCTTCTTGCGCCCTCATCTTCGCCAATTTGGTGATGTTAGAGTGGGAAACAAAATTTTTGTTCCCCAGTGAATTTTTTTCCCACGTGGTATACTACACGAGGTACTTGGATGATTTATTTATTTTATGGAACGGTCCTACTAACTGGATCCCCCTTTTTATTGAGTATATCAACCAAACTACGGATTTTTTGAAGTTCACCTATGAGTTCAACACACGTGGTATTGCCTATTTGGACCTCTTTATTAGTCACTCAGACGAAGGGTTTGTGTCCCGTATTTTTAGAAAGGAAACATTTTCTAATGATTATTTACAATACAGTAGTAACCATCCTAGATACATTTTTAAGAACGTCTTTAAGGGACAATGCATCAGGGCAGCCTGTATGTCTTCCAACAGGGACGTTATGTGTAAGGAACTTGATTTTATCAAATCTATGTTCCTCGATAGGGTGTACCCCAGCTCATTATTGGACAACATTGTATCGTTTGTTAAAGACGATTGGGGTCACAGGTACCCCCCAATTTTGGGTGTGGGTTCACTCACGAAGGGTAGGGAATGTTTAAATACTGAAAACAGGCAGAGAGTGTGTGTCCTTACCTTTTCACCTTTTGTTCAATACATTAAGAACATTATTCGTGACCATTGGAAGTTGATTTGTGTCGACTTTGACTTAGAAGATATTTTGGGAAAGAGACCCAGTTTTGTATTCAACACTGGATCTAATCTCAAGAGTCTACTTGAGATGAGAACCCATTCCAAACAGAAACATGGAAGGACAAAGAAATGTGAACGTTGTAGGCAGTGTGAAGCCATTAGGGAAGATGATGGGATTAGGCTGGCAGATTACCAAAAGACATACGTGAGATGCAGGGCAGGGAATTGTAACACCATGAATGTAGTTTACATTGCAACATGTTTGGCCTGCCCAGCACATTATATAGGGAAAACTGAGAGGCATTTCAGAAAACGCATCTATGAACATCTTTACAAGATTAAAAAGAAGGATTCCAAGAATGCACTCTATAGGCACATTTCCTCCTATGGTGATTTACACAAGTTCAAATTTTCTATTATTGATAGCGCAGACGTTTCCCCTTTTGGGGGAAACTGGAATGCCTTGCTTTCCATGAAAGAAGCTAAATGGCAAATTTTAACGGATACCACTCTATTTCCTGGTATTAATGAATCTATTAGTATCAAGCCTTTTTTAATTTTGGCTTGAAGGAAGTCGATATTTAACTTAAAAGTTGTATCTAATATTCCATCAATTTTTTACCAATATTTTATATTTTACATTTTATAGTATTGGGTTTATATATATAACATTAGATTCAACTATTTACATTTTCATTTATATTTATACATACATTTATTTACTTTATACTGTGTGATTGGGTGGAATACGATTATTCTTTTATTTATTTTTTCATTTTCATTTTTATTTCAACTTTTATTAGTTCTATTTGTGTTATTTGTTTCATCAATACTTAATGATCGAGAATTGGGGGTTTGTATCTTTAAATAGAAACTTGGTTTTTGGTGCCAAAATAGGTTTTTAAATGGTTTCGTTATAACTGTTCGGGGTTTTGAGGATGTCTGGAACATTAGATGAAAGCACTTAACCCCTTGTTTTGGATCTATATTTGTT
>NC_056726.1:1920366190-1920453690 GCF_019279795.1 Protopterus annectens
AGAATGCACTCTTCCCCCAGCATTATTCCTGCTTGATAATGAGTCCTTTCCCTTGTGGTTGTGTAGATCGGGCATGATTACTTAAGAGAGGAGATATTTTACTTGATGGTTACATAATGGATAGAGATTTAGTAAGGGGTTTCTGAACTTTGCTGAGGTGGTGTAAGTCTTCTTAATACTGTCTATAGTACATATGATGTTAGTGAAAAGGTTAAACACAGAAGTCCATTTTTTTCCAGTTATTGATGCAAGTAAAGAAAACCAGTAGCAATAAAATTCCTCTCCTTTGAGTGTGCCATCTAAAATGTGAATAAACGGTGTTGTACCTTTTCCCCAACAAGATGTTAAAACTAAACTACAAACTCTAGGCATCCCTGTTACCTACTCCTGTCATTGCATTATTTGGAGATAGCTTCCTTAATTAAGCAACGTAGCAAATTACATGCAAAATCATTTCAGTCAGCAACATACATAAGCATATTCCACAGGGGTAGGAAATCTTAAAAAGATAATCAAGTTAAGCATTACTGCATGCAGCGCTGTTATTTTCTAAATACTCTCCTTTGTTTTACTTACGTGAGCAACTGTGATGACAGCCATTGCATATCAAATCGAACAATGTTTGACCACAGTTACTCACCTAAATGTAAGGTAATTCATCAAGACCAGAAACTAATAAGAGTAAATGTTCCCCTAGTTAATTAACCATTACTTGGCTATCAGGTGCAAGATGAAATATAAGTCTCTAGTGATAATCAGTACATTATGTATTATTGCTGGGTAGGCTGTCCAGCACACCTCTTGTGGCAAGTGGGTTCCACTTCTGCCAATACTGATTTTGTTCTGATATACCTCTTTTGTATAAATATTTATATTGTCTGCTCTATGTGTCACATGAGAATCAAGTTATATATAGCATACGCTCAAGATGTAGCAAACTTGACTTTGGTATTGTAAGATCAGAAGACTGTGGGTTTTACTCCTACCTCAGGTTTTTTTGTTTTACTACTGACCCTGCACTGCAGAGTTCAAGGGATGCTGCACTCCCGAGTGTGTTATCGTTCAGATAAGACATTAAAACCAAACTTCCATCTGCATGAGGTGATAGTAGTGGGGTGGATGTAAAAGATCTAATGGCACTAACTGAACAGCATAAGGGAACTTCTTCATTATATTGGCCACATTTTCCTTAGCATGAATATCACTTCTAGTCTCCCTTAAAAAGAAACTGCTCCTCTAGGGAGACTAACCCAGTCAATAAAGAGAAAATAATTAAGTAAATTATACACAGATAGATGGATAGATAGATAGACAGATAGATAGATATATAGATAGATAGATAGATAGATAGATAGATAGATAGATAGAGAGATAGATAGACAGATAGATACACAGATAGATAGATAGATAGATAGATAGATAGATAGATAGACAGGCAGACAAATAGATAGATAGTAGATAGATAGATAGATAGATAGATAGATAGATAGATAGATAGATAGACAGATAGATAGATAGATAGATAGATAGATAGATAGATAGAGACAGATAGATACACAGATAGATAGATAGATAGATAGATAGATAGATAGATAGACAGACAGACAGATAGATAGATAGATAGATAGATAGATAGATAGATAGATAGATAGATAGATAGATAGGTAGATAGATAGATAGATAGATAGATAGATAGATAGACAGATAGATAGATAGTAGATAGATAGATAGATAGATAGATAGATAGATAGATAGAAAGACATATACATAGCATTCTTCCTTTGTCCTAACAAATGTTTTTGTCATTTTGTAGTGATATGGTGCCATGTGTTTTTGGAGTAAACCACTACATTTTCTGAGACGTGTTTCAATGATTACAGGAAAGATATACATCTTGTCTCATTTGCTTCTCTTCTTGAGATTGGTGATACTGTTTTGCTTCTGGTGAGAGAAGAAACAAAACAGCATTGTATCCCAGCAGCATGAAGCTGTTGTGAGATCAGCATTAGTAGTAGCCAGGCAGAAGCCATTCTAGCTACTATCCTCCTTCATCATTCTTGACAAGCTATTTTTTTCTTTTCAGTAAATACTGCCTGATTTCCTGGATTCTAACCTAACTTCAAAATATCTACTTAAATACTTCATCCATAAATCATCAAGGTCTACTTATTTTAGCTCAGCAGATCCTGTTTGGGTGTCCTGCAGACTACTACAGCACCAGAAACGAGAAAGAGAGACTTTTTCTGCTGACTGCAAGTACTTTTTGCTGAAGTTTCAAATTTTTTGTTGATTTTGGTCGTTTTTATTACCTGCACTTCTCAGAAAGCTTAAAAAGTAGACTAACTACTTATTTCACTGTATTTCTGCCTGCAAGTCCTTTTCCAGTTGTGCACTTGCCTTGCTTTATTTAAAAAGTTTAAATTTTCAAATTTCTAAATTTGTTTGTTAATTTCCCACCTTATCTTACTAGAATAGTCCAGTTTACAGGCTTTGCTGGTTTCAGGACTTTAGTTTCAGTGTTCAGAGCTATCCAGACCTTGCTGTGGTAGAGGGAGGTCCTACTGCTTACCAGTGGGAGTGGGAGTATTGTACTGCCTATCTAACACTAGAGGAGTGGTTACCAACTCTGAAGTTGCAATTGTATTGGCCATTTTGGGCTGATTTCTATTCCTTTCAACTTTCTGGCATAAATACGCATGTTTGCATGCATTTGAGCACCGTGAGGCTAAGGTTAAACTATTCCCAGTGCTAGAAAGTCTGCTCTTCGAATTTTCCCTTAGAACTAGCTAGTTTATTAGCAGTAGCACTAAAATCTGTATACCTGTCACTAGCACTTGATCTAAAACCTGCAAAAAAGTACTAGGGAGGTTTAATTTGTTACAAACACTCACCTCTCATTGGTAATAAGGAGAAAATAATCATAGGCAGTAGACAGCCTACAATTGCAAGTACCTTGCTAAAAAGTAAGGGAGAACAGCTCTTGTACAACAAACAAAGCACCTAGCCAGGCATGTCCAAGGGTCAGGTTCTGGGGATTTCTCCTGTCCACCTGCTGAACCTGGGCATACTGGGGCAATGCAACAATTGCATCATGTACACAGACAACCCTCTCCTCCTACCACCAAACACTACAACTTGCGAGAGATGCACTTACATAGCCAAACTGTAAGCAAAGCTCTCTCCAGCCAAGATTAACCTAGACAGTCAAGAGGAGAAGGTTAACACCCAAACAACACCTCAAACAACACATAGACCTTCAAATCCCACAACACCAAATCCCACACATAGCAACACAAAACCCACACATGCAGAGGCTCTTAACATTAACCCGCCCAAGCAACAAGGACCTCCGAAGCTGAAATGCAAACAAACACCACCCCCTAAGCACAACCTAAGCATCACATAGCTCACAACACCACCACCTAACAGCAGCCCCCAAGGCAAGACAACGTACCCAACACTTTAGTCATAGGAGACTCTATAGTCAGGTACATTGATGTCCCACTCAGCAGGCTGATCAAGGAGAAAATTACAGTTAGTTGCCTGTCAGGTGCCAAGACCTGCCACACAATGCATGCACTCAAGTCACTCCACAACAGGTGCAGATATGACTCTGTCATTGTCCATGTTGGAGTGAATGACTTGAGACATACCTCCCTGGACAACATGAAAAGTGACATGGAAGAGCTCTTGGATCACATAGCCCAGGCAGGTATGACCCTAGCCCTGAGTAGCATCCTGCCATCACCCAGAATGATACCAATGATACCACAGTATAAGGACAGAATTACTTCAATAATCGGCTAAGCTTCTGGTGTCATTCAAGGGGGATCCAGTATCTGTCTGCCTGGGATGACATGATCGACAAACCACGACGCTTTGCAAGAGATGGTTTGCACCTGTTGCTCTTGGGATTCAGGTTACTGGCTAAGGCTCTTGCCACCGCTATAGTGCCTTTTTTAGGCAAGGTTCAAAGGACAAAACTACCACCATAATGGGTTCAAGCAAGCAAAATCTGAAGGTAATGCTACTCAATGCTAGAAGTCTAAACCTCACGATGAACTCTCTCGAGGCTCTCCAAAAATGGAGAATATTGATATTTGTGCAGTAATTGAGACCTGGTTCAAAGCTCCAGAGTGCACTCCTGTTACTATCACATTTTGGCCACCAAACCAGGACTGAAACACAAAAGGTGGAGGAGTGTCCATATTCACACCTCCAGGATGGTTGACCAACACAATGCATCTGAAATTCTCCAGGTGCAACTAACACTAGGTAAGACTGCAATACAAATTGTAGCTTGCTACAGATCCCCCACCATGCCCCAAGATTCTCACTACACCTTTCTAAATAAACTGGAAAATATTGAGATACAACCAAACACCCTAATGCTGGGTCATTTCAACTACCCTGCCATTAACTGGGAAAACTACTCCTGTACCATCACCTTTGCTTAACGGTTCTTGGAATTCATAAATTCCAATGCCCTAGAACAACTAATTCACAGTCCCACCAGGGGTACCAATATTTTAGACCTGGTTATTACCAACATGGGAGATCGATGCTCCACATCGGTGGTCACCCCCTCATTGGTCAGATCAGACCATAAGCTAATCACCCTTAACATCCACATCCCACTTCCACCCCCCCTTTAAGGAAACATCCGCAAAAAACTTCTCCAAAGCCAGCTTCATGCTTCTCAAGTCAGAAGTAACAAACTTCATGACACTCATGCAGATGGGAACTGGAAGTTCAACTGCTGAATCCTACACTAAGGTGCTGTATGAGCACATTCACTTGTGCATGGACTGAGCCATCCCAAATAGAACCAAGATGTTGTCCTCCAAAAAAAGGAAGCCAATCTGGTGGCACCCTGCCATAAACAAGCTGTACAACAGAAGGAAGAAACTAATGTAGAAAAGAGGAAAAACCCAGGATTCAAGAAACTCCCTCACCAGCCTCAGTAGAAAGCTGAGATCCTTCATAAAAATCTTCCAAAGCTAGTTATGAAAATTCATTTGCCAAAGATTCCAAAGACAACCACAAGGCATTCTATAGCTATGTCAAGAATCTAAATGGCAATACTCATATCTGCTCTGAGCTACAGCAGAATGACACTAGATGTACTGATCCCAAGGGTATTGCCAATATCTTGGCATTTAGATTCAGTGCCAACTTCACCCCCATCCCACCCCCTAAAGGGCTAATCTCAATACCAAAAGAATGCCAAACTCTAGTAATCACAGCCACTCATGTAAAAAACACACTCTGCAAAGCCAAGAATACAGCATCCATGCAACCAGACAACATCCCAGGCTGTGTACTGCATGCACTACAAAATGAACTGGCACTTCACCTATGTGTCATGTTTAATCATAGCCTCAACTCAGGCTTCATACCCACAGAGTGACACACAGCTACAGTCATCCCACTCCACAAGGGGGGATCCACTTTGGATCCCAGGAACTACCATCCCGTCAGTCTGATGAATCTGATCTGCAAGGCCATGGAACGTATTATCATCGAACTTATAAACAAAGACATTGGCAACCTTCAAACACTGGCATCTGCCCAGTTTGGGTTCATGAAGGTCCGATCTTACCTCCTGAACCTGATCGACTTCTTCAAAACAGTCTCCAGAGCTGTAGACTAGGGTAAGGTGGTTCACACATCCTACTTGGACCTCCCCAAGGCTTTTGACACTATCCCCCACTTTGGAATCATAGATAAACTTACTAAGCTGGGCATCAATCCCTACATCACTCTATGGGTTGCAAACTGGTTTACTGACAGAACACACACTTTAAAAGTAGCCGAATCAAAATCCAGCTCCAGACAAGGGACAAGTGGTGTACCACAGGGTTCTGTTCTGGGACCACTATTGTTTGGCATCTACTTCTCTGAAGTATAGGCCAACACTAAAGTACTCTGGCTTACAAAGTTTACAGATGACTGCAAGCTGGGAGCCATTACTGAATCCCCAAATGATGTTGATATACTACAAAAGGGCCTTACCAAAACAGATGCCTGGTACCAGAGCCATGGGCTCAAGCTAAATACCAAAAAAATTATAGTTGTCCCCTTTGGGAAAAAACACGTACCTGTGAGCTACCACATAGGTGGTAGTACACTAAACAATGAAAGTATGAAAAGAGACCTAGGGACACAGGTGGACAGTGGTCTCACCTTTGATAACCACATAGCCACAACAGTTAGAAAATCCTCCTACGTGGTACACCCCATTACTAAGGGCTTTTCATCGAGATAAAAGGAGCTTATTGTCCCCCTGCACTCATCCCTCATTAGACCCATTATAGAATACAATGGTCCATTTGGCATGTACATCCAAGACATCTGCAACAACTAGAAAGGCTGCTGAAATACCTCACAAAAAGAATAACAGGCCTAAAGCAGATGCCTTATGCTGACTATCTAAAGAAACTCCAGCTATACTCTGTCACATATCACATACTCATTGGCAATCTCTGCCTAATATACAAGGTCATGTCAAACCCAGGGTTTTGGGACATGCTACACTTAAAGAAATCCCAATCCCTCCAATCCACATGCTCCAGAGATCTTAACCTTGTCATCACGATGACTAGAATATGCTGGAGTGATAGGTTCCTGATCCAGAGACTCCCCATGCTCTGGAATAGGCTGCCCATACATGTCAGGCAGTGGGCCTCAATGGCCCTCTTCAGGAGGAACCTTGATGATTGGATGGGAGATAGGAATTTCACCCCGGGGATCACATCAGTAGCCCTGCTAGACAGAGGTCCAGGAAAGTAAATCATTTGTGGGAAGCAATAGCCAGGGAATCATTATGGCTAGTCTTGTATAGGGCCTGGGTCCAATAGCCTAGTACCTACCTATGAACCTATGAACCTATGAACTAGTTTCCCCTCAAATGTTTGACAGTGCCCTGTATAGATCCAGATGCTTTGAGTTAACATTTTTCCTGTAAAATTACTATTGATATTTCCCCCAACACCTAGTTGCACACAGGACAACTGGTTTGAAGTGACAAGCACTGCCCCCAGAGTTGCAAGCTGGATACTCTTGACATTACTATATGTTCTCACTCTAACAGTCTAATTAATAAAATAGGGTCTGTTGCCATGATGTTTACGTTTCTGCTATCTCTGTTACCAGCTTGGTGAATATGGGCATCCTGAGGCAATGTAGAAATTGTCTCATGTTTACTGACAAACATTTAATTCTCAAACAAACTGATATGGTATGTCTCCAGATGATTTAAAGCCATGGAGAGCAAACCAAACAGCTACAGCACAGAAAGGGACTAAAGGTGAAGGTGTCTTGATTTACATCAAAAATAAATATACCTCAAGGTTGATCATACAAGACAATGCACTTGAGCTTCTCCATGTTCACATCACCACAGGCAAAATCCCATACCACTCCCTTGTAAGTTATAGGTTCCCCTCTATGACCCAGGAAACCCATACCATGTATTTAAACTTATTGGAGACACTCACCATCCAACACAATACCATATTCATGGGTGACTCTAATTACTGCACTATTAACTGAGAATCATATATGACACCAAATGTACAGGCACAGAGATTTATGGATTTTATAAACATAAACTCCCTGGACTAGATTGTTGATACACTAGTGAGCGGTGCAACCATTTTGCTAAAGTCATCCCTCTCCATAAAGAAGAAATGACTACAGACCCTGGGAATTATTGCCCCATTAGCCTGACAAGTCTGATATATAAGGCTATGGAGTGCATCATCATGGACCTAATTAACAAGGATATAGTGAATCTCCAAACTCTAGATCCCACGCAATTTGATTTTGTGAAAGGTAGATCATGTCTGCTCAACCTAGTTGCCTTCTTTGAGTCAGTCACCAGAGCTGTGGATGAGGGCAAGGCAGTTCATACAGCCTACCTCGATCCGTCCAAGGCCTTTGATACCATTTCCCACTAAGGAATTATTGATAAACTCACCAAACTAGGCATCAACCCCTATATCACTAGGTGGGTTGCAAATTGGCTCACAGATAGAACCCAGAGTGTGAAAAAAGCCGACTCCAATTCAGACTGCCGACCAGTCACAAGTGGAGACCCACAGGGATCAGTCCTGGGTCCTCTCCTGTTTGGCATCTACTTCTCAGAAGTCCAGGGCAACATGAAGGGACTCTGGCTTACCAGGTTCACAGACAACTGCAAGCTGGGAGCCATTATTAACTTCCCAAGCAATGTAGACATCCTACAGAAAGGCCTCACTGGGACCAATGACTGGTGTCAAAACCATGGCCTTAAGTTTAATGCCAAAAAATGTGTTGTCATCCCCTTTGGGAAAAACTCAGTTCCCACTAATTACCTTATCAATGGGAGCCCACTGAACACTGAAAGTGTTATAAGAGATCTGGAGACACAGGTTGACAGCAACCTCTCCTTCGACTACCACATTTCCACTGTGGACAGAAAGTCCTTCTATGTTGCACATATCATTACTAAGGGTTTTGCATGCAAGAAGAAAGAGGTCATCATCTCTCTCTACTCTTCCCTCATTAGGCCAGTCATTGAGTATAATGTCCCATTTGGCATGTACCTCATTAGACACATGCAACAGCTGCAAGGGCTACTAAAGTACCTCACAAAGAGGATCCTGGGCCTTAAACACATATCCTACACAGACAGACTCAAAAACCTCCAGCTATTCTCTGTTTCATATCGTCTGCTAAGATGTGAGCTCTGCTTGACTTACAAAGCCATGTCTGACCCACCTCTGTTAGAAATCCTACATCTAAAGAAATCCAAATCCCTCCACACCATACACTCGAGAGACCTCAACCTCATTACCACAATCAACAGAACATGCTGGAGGGACAGGTTCATAACCCAGAGACTGACCATGCTCTGGAAGAGACTTCCCATACATGGCAAGGAGAGCACCTCACTGGCCCTCTTCAAGAGAAATCTTGATGAGTGGATGGGAAATAGAACATTCACCCCATGGATCACTGCAGTGGCTCTACTTGATAGTGGCACTGGGAACTAATGTCGGGCTGCGTGATGCCAGGGCCCTTCTATGGGGTAGGAGCACTGGGAACTAATGTCAGGCTGCGTGATGCCAGGGCCCTTCTATGGGGTAGGAGCACTGGGAACTAATGTTGGGCTGCATGATGCCAGGGCCCTTCTATGGGGTAGGCTTGTAAAGGGTCCAGTGCCATTAGCCTAGTACACACCTATGAACTATTGGATTTGGTCCTCACTAATATTGGAGAGTGGTCTTGTAAGGACAGTTCACAAAATGGTCTAATTTGAAGTAAAAATAAAACTTGGAACCCCAGCTAACCCTGAAATATTTATGAAATGATTTAAGGCTAATTGCCCTACTGCTAAGTGATAATCTGGCAATATTTCAAGCTTGCATGAACTATAAGAACACTGCTGCCTACATGGAACTGTTTGCAGAAACACTATACCAGTATACTAATAACTGCATAGAGACATGTATGTATGGATATATATATATATATATATATATATATATATATATATTTTTTTTTTTTTTTTTTTTTTGAAGAAGTAATAACACTGAGGAGAGAGAGAAAATGAGGTAAGGAGTGGACAGTGTGATGAGAGTTATAGATACCTTGTCAGTTAGGTTTGGAGCAGGTGCAATTCCACTTTCTGGATAGATGTTCAGACAGTAGTTGTTTGAAAATGGTAAATGCAGGAGTGTTTTGGAGGGTGTGGGATACAGAGTTCCATAATTTGCCCTTTTGATTCGAGAATAGGGCTTCACCATAAGTGTTGTTAGCTTTGTTTAATGTGAGAAAGTTTCTGGCTTCAGATCTTAGACTTTGTGGGCATGAGTAGGGAACAACAAGTTCCTTGAGGTATGGGCAATTGTCAGGATGGAAGATGATATTGTGTGTGAATTTAAGCTGGTAAAAATGGAGAAGGTTAGGTAGCTCGAGCCAATTTCATTTATGTAGCATAATACAATGGTGGGTTTGGTTCAGAAGGTTGACTGCAAAGTAGGTTTGTTGTAGCAAGTTTCCAATTTGGTTAAGTCTGATTTTTTAAGTTGGTAAAGAGGAAGAAAGCATATAGGAGCGTAGCGAAGAGGAAGGCTCTGGATATGGCTAGTGTGTATTGTCAGTGAGGAATGGCTTGATTCTGTACAGTGAGCCAAGTTTGATGCAAACTTTCTTAATTGTGATGGTTATGTGTTGGTGAAATCTGAGTTTGTTGTTGATAGTCACACTGAGGAGTTTTGTATGCTCAACTGGTTGGATAACTGTGTTGTCTGCTGAGAGAATATATGTTTCAATGTCATTGAAATCTTGTTGGGCTACTATTTTGAAGTCTGGAAAGGTATCTTCTGAGAAGATTAAAGCAGAGTCATCCACATACTGAGCTACTTTAGTGTGTGTTGTGGATGAGGCTAGATCATTAGAGAAGATGGTGAGAAGAAGGGGCCCTAGTATGCATCCTTGCGGGACTCCAACTGAGAAGTGGTGAGAGTTCAGATTTTCATTGTACTGTTTGTTGTCTGTCAGAAAGAAAGCTTAGGAACCAGGAGCGGGAAGTCTTTGATAGGTTTAGTGATGCAAGAGTATTAAGGAGTTTCTGATGGGAGACAGTGTCGAACACTTTTGACATGTCTAGGAAGAGTGATGCTACTTACTGGTTTGAATTTCTGAACTGGTTGATGGCGTTAGAGAAATTAATTGTGGTGGTGGTGCTGCTGTGTTTCAGTCTGAAATGTTAGAGAAATTGAGTTGGGAGGGTGGCCCATTGGTTAAGGTATTTGCCTTACAAACACAAGATACAGGGTTTGAGTCTCACAAGGGATAATTGGCTAGGCTTAAAATGGCTCGTAAGGGCAGTTAGCCTAGTACTAATCTATGGACTTAAATTAGTTAGGGAGGTGGTGGTGCTGTGTTTCAGTCTGAAACCATGTTGGGTGGGAGAGATTAGGTTGTGAGATAGCAGGTTTTGTATTAATTGAGCATCTATACATTTTTTCAGAATTTTGACACAGGGGAAAGGATGGCTATGGGTCTATAATTGTTTTATGCTGATGTTCCTTCTTTATGTGGAGGGGTGATAAGGAAAAAGGCTTCAGTTTTTTCAGCATCATTCTTATGGTGTTAGTTGGGACAGGTTTGAGGTCAAAAGAGTTGTTAGTTTCAACATTAGGTGTAAGAGATGGTGGAGTGGATTTGTTATCTGTAACTAAGGAGAGGATGGTGTTCATAAAGTAGGTGTTGATTTGTGAAGCAATACTTATGCTTTGGTTATTGCTGGTTGGTTCTGGAATTGTGGCTTTACCTGGGTGGAGGAGCAAGTTAATTGCCTGCCAGAACTTTTTGGGATTGTTTTCATATTTATTTTTCATACATGTATAAAATGTTTTTTTTTTGGTCTAGTTTGAGTAGTTTTTTTGTTGGGTCTCAGATCTGCTGGTATGCTAACAAATAAAACTATCCCTGCTATCACTAGAGAACATGCCCTTAATGCTCCTTCTAAGGCTAAGAACACTGCATCAACAGCAACAATATATCCCACAGTGCATTCAAAACAGTATGAAACATAACCTATCAATCCCTCTGGAGTTTGTATTAACTGTAGCCTCCACACATGTGTTGTGCCTCATGAATGGAGAACAGCAACAGTCGTTCCTCTGCACAAAGGTGGGGCATCTACATACCCTGGAAAATGAAGACAAATAATTCTCACTAGTCTCATATGCAAAGCCACTGAAGGAATTATCATGGAAATGATCAATAATAACATAGTATGCCAGCAGGCACTGGCCTCAAACCAATTTGGTTTCATCAAGGGGAGGTCATGCATACTCAACTTGCTGGACTTTTTAAGAAAGTCCCTAAAGCAATGGATGAGGGCAAAATGGTTCATTCTGCCTACCTTGACTTGGCCAGGGCAATTGACACTATACTCTACTCAGGCATTGTTAACAAACTCAAGAGGTTAGGTACAAACCCTACTGTCGTCCAGTAGACAGCCAGCTGGTCAAAGACAGGACCCAGGAAGTTAGAATTGCGGAGTTCACCTCTACAAAGAGGCCACTCATAAGCAAAGTCCTTAGGAATCGATCTTAGGATGGCTCCTTTTTGGCATTTACTTCTTTGAAGTCAAGGCCAATGTTAATGGCTTCTGGCTGACTAAATTTGCAGATGATTGCAAATTAGGAGCTGACATGCTATTGAATCCCCCACTGACACAAATGTTCTGCAGAAAGGGCTGACAAAGGCAAATAACTGGTGCCAGATTTATGGACTAAAACTAAATACCAAGAGATGCATAATAGTATCCTTTTGAAGACATCAACCCCTGGTGACTATCATATTAACAAGGGCTGTCCCGGTAGTCAGAGACTTGGGGGTATAAATAGACAATAATTAACCTTTGACCATTGCATGTCTACAATAGTGAGGAAATCATTCTATGTTGTGCAACTTATAAACAAATGTATGGCATCTAGGTCCATGGAAGTCATGGTTCCACTGTATTCAGCATTCATCAGTCCTATTATTGAGTGCAATGCACCCTTTGGTATGTATCAGCCCAGGCATATCTGACAATTAGATGTCCACAGAGATTCATCTCTAAAAGAATACAAGGCATAAGTAACATGTCCTATGCAGACTGCCTTAAGGCCCTGTCCCTGTATTCTGTCTCCTACAGGCTGTTAAGTGGAGATCTAAGCTGTCATACAAGGCATTGTCAGACCATGCTTTGATGCAGCTCCTGTATATCTGCAAAACAAACAGCACCAGAATTACTAATTCTAAAGACATAAACTTTACCTGTGATATAAATAGGACCTGTTGGCGAGACAAGTATGTATTCTCGAAACTACACCTTCTCTGGAACAGGTTCCCCATCCATGTGAAGCAGAACTCCTCACTAACCCAATTCATGTGTACCTTGGATGATTGGATGAGGACAGGAAATTCATCCCTGGTTTGGCATCTATGTCTTTAACGGACACAGGCAGCCTGTAAAGTTTCATCTCACAAGCCCCTGCTTATACTTATAAAGGGGACACAAACTTGTCAGAGATTTGAGATTCATAGCTATGCTTAAAATGGCCCTAGGGGTTGTTAACCTTAGTAAACACATATGAATCTATGAATCAGTGCATCTCCAGTCATCTCCAATACCCGAATCTGTGTCCTTATACATGTGTATGCTCATTATTTATCTGTGATGTATCTGTTGGGCATTCTGAATGTTCCAAGATCGCATTGTCCTGAGTTATTTCAGTTATGTGAAATTGTCATTAACAATGGCACATATGTATTTACAAAGTGTATAGCTTTGGATGGTGAACAGCTGATGGCATGTCAATGTACAACAAGCCTGAATTTGTGATGTACACATGTGGCATGCATCTGGTTTGTTACTCCAACTGATCTGACTGGAACTTGTTTGGTTATGACAAGAGACTTTGTTTTTTTTTTCAAAATGTATAATCGTATAAAATGTTATTTGGTAGAAGTGTGGAGTGCTCATTATTCACAGAATGCCTTCTAAGGCATGATACTGTAACTATGTATTTATACAGTGGCACTAGAATGCAGAGTCTGGCATGCTGGTCTCTACCTCAGAGAAGATGGACACAATCCTTGATCGTTCATTACATGAATGCTTTTCTTTGAGAAAGCAATTTACCTTATATCCATGGCCCATGCTTGGTTGTACTTATTATCTCTTGGTCTTATGGTATTGGAAATGGGGTACTCATTTCTGAAGAAAAAATGGTTGCCTAATATTTACATAACTTATTTGTTATGGATATTGGATGACTACTGAAATGCAGATGTTAAATATGTAAATTTAGAGTGGTGTTTCTTAGTTCAAAAATACATATGACGTCCTGATACTAGTCATGAGCTGACATAGAATTCAAAATGAGTTACATATCATTAGATATAGACATGCATTAAGCTTGGGGAGCTGGAAAATACGCATTAGGTTTAACAACTGTGCTCAGTAATTTACATGTTATATGGTGTTTTTTCATTACTCTCTCTGATGATATGACAGCATAAATCCATCTGTAGAAACATACAGTTTTTAAATAATGTTATAGACTGTCATGGTCCACTAACTTATACAAAAACACAAGGGCATGTATTAAGCAATAATACATCAGTTAATTATGTAGATTGTTATTATATCTTTATTCAGTTTTAGAAGAAGAAGAAGTAAATGAAACTATTAGTGCAAAGACTTTGAATGCATTGACTGCATTCATTGTAAAACATTTTTTACCAAAAAAAATGAACTTTTAAGAAACATTTACTCTCCACAAGACCTACTTGACCTTCATATTTAAACTTGATTTTCTGAAAAATACTCAGGAATGTAAGAATTTAATTATTCTTTTAGAGGTATGACATTTCCAGTTTATAAATATGAGTAAAAGAAACAGTTCCTATTTTTCTGTATGTGTTAACTCATTTGGTAATTTTAACACAGCCAGATATACTGAAGTTATACCATTTACATGTACCATAACAATTTTCCTGGATAGATGTTATGTTTGGTCATCCATGATCATCAACATTTCTTTGATATTATTGCAGTGTTTCTAAATGGTGTGTGTTGCGATCCAGTCACACTAGTTGCAAAGTGGTTAGTCATGTGCCAGGTTTTGTTGAATAATACCCTAAATGGTAGTAGCCAGTATATTTAGTGATAACTTAAATACTTGTGTTATAGCTGTTGCTACACCTATATTCTGCATATCTAGGTGATACTTGTGTTTTGGAAATTTGAATTGAAAAGTATTCATTTGTACAAAAGCCTGTTCATTTACCTTTTTATTTAAATACACCATTTACTCCGTACCTGTGCTTTAGTGTACATTGCAATTACTGAACAGTGAGCAGAACACACATCTCCCTGTGCAAATAGTGCTCTTTTGTGTACTTTTCCTTCATCTGTGAAATGGTGGTCAAATAAATGCATATAAAGTCTGCGCCTGCACTTTGGCTTCTCTTCCTTTCAAGACAATTATATCTTCCTTCTCTGAGGCAAGCAGTATGTGCTACAATGAACAGGAACTTCTAGAGCTATGTACTCTAAAGCTCTTCTATTAATATGGGTGTCAAAATGGATGGATAGATCCCATGCACTGGGCTGTGACAGAATAACCATTGTGACCTATGCATTTTCATAACTGTGATCAGTCTTCTTGAATCATACGACTACAGATATATTTTCCTGGCTGGACATTATGTATTTACCCTATCAGCAACTTCTGACAGTTCTGTAAACAACTGAAAACTGTCATACCTGGATTTTCATTGTCTAACTTGCACTTCATTGTTTTACTGCCTTTTTATCACACATTATTGACTAACATGTTAGTAATGTGTCTTCCCATAGCTACTCCTGTGCAGTTTTTCATACATCTTTCAACAATGCACAGGGACAGCATTTAATGTTCTCTCTTTACTGATCTTTATTTACAGCTTATTAGGTTCTATTGCATCAAGCATGAGCGTGAGTGAAACAAGTGACCACTTTGGTCTCACATGGCTCTTTCCTCAGTCTTGTGAGAGACAGTGTTCCCACAGGGATTGATTGAAAAGTCCTAAGGTCTCTGTTCTGTGAATGATGGGTGGTATATGTGTATATTTAGGGGAAGGGTGAGGTGCTGATCATGCTATGATGATATGCCCTGATGCATTTTACAATCTATCCTGATGCTGAGTCATGCATTTGACACAGTACTGCTATAAAAACCTTATATTCATCTGCCTATCCATGCTCATATGTTGGGTTATTCCCTTTTCTTACCTTCTTTTTTCACAGATGTTTGCTGCTAAATATTTATTTTTATTTATCTTTTGCTGACCCAGTTAATCCCACTCAGCCAGAAGCATCTTGTCAGAGGAGACTGTAAATGGTATTAATTTTTACTGGAAAAGCCTCCTGGACCATAACCTATTCTCTTCAATGAGTGCCATGTGGTCTACCTGACTACCACCTGCTCAGGCCAATGGGATCTCGGATTAACATCTCGGCTGAGCAATGGCAGAGTTGATACTGCTGCACCCCTACATATGCTGTACCTCTACGTCACTATTACAGAATGAATCCAAGCAACTGGGCTGGGAATATAACACACCGTATTATGAGCTTCCAGGATCAAAGGTAAGTGCGTTGTCTACTGAGTCACTGAGAAGTGATTATATGATTTTATTAGCCTGCAATTCTGTTATACTTCATACAACATACTGTTGTGTCCTCATCCTATTCATCTTCATATTAATTGCATTTTGGCTTTTCAGACAGGCAGGCATTTCATATTATCTGTATGTCAAGTTGTACAAATACTTCTAAATTCAGTATAGACAGTTTATTCTTGTTTTTTCATGTACTGCATTGCATGGCAAATTCATTACAAAATGTAGAAATTTTGGTATGCATTTTCTCATTGACTAAAATGGAAGCTTTTGATAAAGTACATGATATGCTTACAATCTACTGTAAGTGCATTAGTTCTTAAACTATTGTGTTAAATGCATCTGAATTCATTGCAGAGGGTATTTAATATTATTTTATAAAATAGATGGATACTATGTTCATATGATATGGCACTGCCAAGGGTTAAATTACTTTGGAAAAATACTCAAAACTCAGTCTTCAGGGCACTTTTGAGTTTTGCTACCCAGAAAAGATAGGCTTGACTATTAATTGCTGGATTTAGACACCCCTTCACTGCAGTTAATGAAGGAACAAAGAATATGGGTCAGGATTTTGGTTCTAGTGGAACTAGGTATATTTTTTATGGAAGGGAAACTTGCACCTGCTAACTTAATAGAAAAACGAATGGAATATGAACATAGAGTTTGCACAATATATAAACCACTAAACATGCTAAATGCTTTTCATGAATGCCAATTAATTTTATTTTGCTGTCTTATCAAAGCAATGTAGTTGGTTCTTTGTTATAGTTGAAGCTTCTGAGAACAGTTGACAAATCAGTTGCAAAGCACTCTTAAATGTTGGCCCAAGTTAGCAGTTGGCAGTTGTTCTGATAGATTACAGAGGGATTTAACGCATATTGGGTATTTATAATTTTGTTTATGACTTGTGTTAGGTACTAGTTTTAATGTAACAAGTGCTTGATTTTGTTTAGAGTAATCAAACCATTTTGGTTTATGTTGAGTAATGCTTTTTGAATAAAGTGATTTTTATGAAAAAAAAATTACGTTATAAAATCTTAAACTAAAACCAATGTGTAATAACTCTATTTTTTATTTATTTATTTATTTGAAATTTTTAACAAATCACATCAAGGACATTGTTGCGCTCCTATATAGGTCTGGCAGATCTTTTAGGACTCCTACATTTTTTATATACACATATATCACTTATGTACATATTGTAGACTGGAGATACTGTTGCATTTTTCTTTTTGTGATGAGAAGTAGTATTTAAATACCTTTTTTATGGTATCAAAGGACATCTAATGTCACTTTGTGCAATTATGAAAGAAAGAGTTTATCCTTATTCTTTGACAAGGTGATCATCTTTTATTCTGTTTGCAGCTTTCATATATATTTTGAATGCCGTTGTGAAGGCCATGCAATACTTGTGCATGCTTTAACCATTCAAATGTTAATATTCTTATTATTGTTGTTATCATCTACCCTCAGCCCCCATATATCACAGTTTTGTATTTCCATGATTGCTGTTGCTGCTTCAGTGGCTCAGGGAGATTCACTGCATTATGTCCTTGAACAATCAGCAGATGCATTGTTGTGCTTTGAGACTCAATAGATGAACAGAATGTTTTCTATCTTTTACAAATCATATAATAGTACTAGGTAATTCAAAATTTACCCTGGGCTTCCCACAGATACAGGAAAATATATTCATTCCTAGCTTACTTGATATTAGAATGCAAAGCATGTGGATTAGAATTGCCTGAAACAAGCATATAGAGTTGCATTAGTAAGTAATTATGTCAGAATTTAAAAAAGGCAGGACACAAAACACCCCTGAATACCTGAATTGTTTAAGGAACTCACACACTGCTTACTGACATTTATTTTATTTTATTTATTTATTTAACATTTGTTGATCGGGAATGTCCGACTAGGTTCCACAGAGCCTGTTTTCAGCGGAGGCCCGGGGAGAAACGCTCCAGATGCATGTCTTTGGAATCATCATCTACCCTTGGCCCCCATATATCACAGTTTTGCATGCATGCAGACATGCATGCACAGGCACGTGTTGTGTGTGCTCACACACACACACACACACACACACACACACACACACACACACACACACACACACACACACACACACACTCACACACACACAGACACACACTTTTTTTTTTCCAAGTAGCCACTTAATTCACAACACGTACATAGGATAAGTTAATTCTATCCCAGCACTTATGGACTGAAAGGAATTGAAACTCATCTCAGATTGGGTGCTAACTATTTACTCATTCTTTTTTTTTTTTCCAAAATCTCTTTATTTCAATTTTCTTTTTTCAAATAATAACAACAATACGGTAACTCAAAAATACAAATAAACAATACAAATACCTATCTAAAGAAAACAGACGACAATCTCTTTCTGAGAAAATTATACATATATATATATATATATATATATATATATATATATATATATATATATACAATATATACACAAGAAGTCACTACATCGTCAAGTAAAGTATGAGAATTCTTATGTTCATTTGGCCCATAAGGGATAGTTAGAATGGGGATAGTCTATATATAAAGTAAAAATAGAAATTTAACCATTTATTTGTATGTTTAGGGAAAATATCTAGTTACACATATACTAAGAAAAGGGAGAAGATGCAAGAAAGACTGGTTACTATTTATTCATTCTTACTGAAGTCAAAAGCAGTTCCTTTTATGAAAGAAAAAAAATAGAATTCAGCTGTGATCAGCTGTTAAAATGTGAAAAATTTTCTGTGCCTACCTGATGCCTGCCACATTACATAAAATGGATATCATTAGGCCAGCAGAAAAGACTTTGGTGTTATACTGAAATATGAGACAAGGTCACATTTTTCATTGTATACTAGCAATTTCCTTGATCAAGAAGAACCTGTGTGAAATTCATGCAGTTATTTATCTCTGCCTTACACTATATCTGAGATACAGGGGGCAAATGTCAGTCACAGAGGGATGCTACTGAAATTACATTTGTTAGCTGAGTAAACAAGCACAACCATTATCATGCCATGATGCTGTTAATTAACAATTATGAGCTTCAGACTACACCTCATTTGTTAACCTATAAGCTTATGGTATTATGTAAGGGATAGATTGTGGAGACCAATTTAAGGACAAGATAAGGGTTATATTTTTCTAGTCAACATGAAAGTTGTAGTACAGATAAGACATGTGAACTGCATCCATATTGTTCTTGTCATTACATCGTCCGACTCTGAGTAAAGACTGTTAATATTGTAGCTCAAGTTACAGGCTGTAACTTAGGTCTTGAGCCAATAATTTAGATATTGTATGAGCTGAGTAAATATGTTTACCAACTGAATTAGGATTGTCAACGGATTTTTCATAACATCACTATGGAAAAGGTCTGATGAGTTCTCAGTCAGAAAAATTTGTTACATTTATAAAAAGATATGATGAATTATTATATGCAAAAACTAATGGATAAGTTGAGGACTCCATCAAACCAGATGTTTGGCATACCCCTGTAAATGTAAAAAAAAAAAAAAATTGGAAGAAGACCATTAAGGTGTTGAATGCTGGTTGAAAAAGAGTTATTGTTTCAACAGTAAATGAAATGTATTAATTAATTAATATTACTCAATTACCTATTTTTTTGAAATGAAATGCCGATTTTTAGTGGAGGCCCAGGAAGATACATTCCAAAACAAGGATAGACACACATTTTGACAATTCAAAAGAAAAACAGTCAACAAATATAATGTGCAAAGCATTTCAAAACAGTCAAAAAACATTATTTTTAAGCATATCATATTAAGGAAATGCATGATTTCAAGACATTTTGAGAGAAAAATCAAAAATATTATATTAATACGCTTGTATAGGATCCATACAGGACAGAGATAGGATTACTTCAAACTGTAGGTGTGGTACATTTGCATAGGTTATTAGTTGCCAGGTGATCATTTGGGGCAGATTTAAATTGCTGCAGGTTATTTAAACGCTTGATATGATTCAAACATTTGTTCTATGCCTTGGAGGTCATGGCAGAGAATAATGAGTCATCATAATAAAAATTATTTGATTTATTAGCAAGAGTGCAAGTTCAACACATCTTACAGTCCTGTTTGGTATATCACATTGGATGGAATTTTTAAGTAACGGTGTTTTAAGTGGATGATGAAGTATTTTGTGTGCAATGAGTAGTTGGAAGAGGGTGATGTTTTGAAGAAGTTTGAGCCAGTTGAATGCATTGAGAGTCATAAAGCGGTGGGATTGGTTTAGGAGATGGCAGCTGAATTTGCTAATTTTGTTGTAGGTAGGTGATTTCAAGTTCACTTTTGGTAGAGATTTGTGAATATTGTTGCTATGGCCACCAATATGTGTCATCTCCACACTGGGCCAGTAATCAAGGATAATGAATCCTCACCACTGACACTGGAGAGGGATTTGCAATTGGAATACAAATGGATACACTCAGTATTTCACACAATAGTCTCTCCTTTGATAATCACATCGCCACAGTGGTCAGGAAATCATTCTACATGGCACACCTCATCACAAAATGTTTCTCATCCAGAAAAAAAGAGGTCATTGTTCCCCTCTACTCATCACTCATTAGTCCCATTATAGAGTACAACTCCCCTTTTGGTATGCACCTCACAAGACATCTACAACAACTGGAAAGGCTGCAGAAATACTTCACAGAGAGGATTACTGGCATCTAACAGATGCCTTATGCAGACCAACTCAAAAAACTCCAGCTTTGCTCCATTGCATATCGCCTACTCAGAGGCGATCTCTGCCTAACATACAAAGCTTTGTCAAACCCAGAGCTTTTGGACATGCTCCACTTAAAGAAATCCCAATCCCTCCAAGCAACATGCTCTAGGGGCCTAAACCTTGTCAACATGATAAACAGAACATGCTGGAGGGATAGATTCCTGTCCCACAGACTTCCCATACTCTGGAACAGACTACCTATCTATATCAAAGAGCTCCTCATTAGCACTCTTCAAGAAAACCTTGATGATTGGATGGGTAATAGGAAATTCACCCCGGGGATTACTTCTGTGGTTCTGCTTGACAGGGGCACAGGAAAATAATTTTCTTGGGTGGTGAAAGCCAGGGTACCTTTTTGGCTTGGCTTTTATAGGACCTAGGGCCAATAGCCTAGTACCTACCTATGAATGTATGAATTATAAGGCTGTTAAAAGACTATTCAATTATACTGTGTAATGTTAATACTAATGCAAATGACTGTAGTTCACCAAGATGGCTAGGCCTTCTAGAGTGGCCCACACAGTGTTACCAAATAAATATAAGTACTCTCAAAGGTTAAATACTTTCTACAAGGATCAGCCATAATAAAGTTGTAAATATATTTAATAATTAATAATAAAAATACATGAAAATACTGAATATATATTCACAGTAAAACACAAAGTTCAGATAATTTGAAATATTGAAAAGAAGACTGATGGACAGACTCAGACAAATAAAGAAAAATAATATCTAAACTAAGCTTCACTATATAACTATAAAGGAACCAAGGCAGTCGACTTGTCTGGTATGACTGTTTATTAATATAACTAAAAACTTAAAACTTAGGCAAGTTACAAAACGTAATAATTCCAAAACACTAAGCGCTTTCACCCATCTTATCAGTGGGTTTCATCAGAGTAACTTCCTTTTAATACACTTCCTTAATATACCCTATCTAATTTGAGTTCCACAAATCAGCCTCTTTCATCAAATACATATTAATTAGAATGTTGTCATTTAAAATTCAAGCTGTTTAGAATACAAGTTATTTAAAATTTATGCTTCAAATCCATTCTTGCTTAACACTTGACACATAAACAAAATCATAACAAAATAAATGCCTCATTGTACCTATACTTAAACAATATATATGTACATGTATAAATATATTTTAATATATATAAATATAAATATAAAATATAAAATATAAATATAAAACATAAGTATATTAATAAATATATAAATATATAATAAAATGCTTTCTTGTCAAATGTTTCATCTTGTAGCGGTGGAACAATAAAATGTATAAATAAATACATATGCACATCATTTAAAATAATATATTGTTGTATTGTAGTTAATAAATATATTTAGGAATATTTTGTAGAATTTAAAAAATATATATATATAATTGCATAACAATCTTTCTCCAGCTTTAAAAAAATATATAAAAACCCATTATATTAAATAAGATTTGTGTTTTAAAATACTGGAGATGGAGACATGTTCATTAATTCCTGGCATACTACTACCATTGAGTCTAAGTTGCCATAGGCATTCTTTTGCTTCTAATAAGTTGTTGACATCTCCCCCCTTATTAACATTGTATGGAATCCTGTCTATTATAAAAAATATAAATCTTAAAATTCTCACATTTAGTACTGTGTACGTATAAAGAATTAATAGATCTTTTATTTTTAATGTCCCTATTGTGTTCCATTATACGGTCTTTCAATTTTCTTACAGTTGTTCCTACGTAAAATGCTGGACATGATAAACAAGTAGCTAAGTACACCACCATTTTTGTGTTACAATTCACATGTCCTGGGCATTTCATAGATTTGTTGTAGTTCTGTATCATCACATATGGACCGTCATTAATAAATCTACATGTTTTACAAGCCCCACACTTACTCATCTTAGATTTGTTGTATGATTGTCTATTGCTGTTATTCTCAAAATAGTCTTTTAAGTTCTTTCTTCTACTGTATGTGATGTTCGGACTATTACTAATAATACTTAAAACTTCTACTTTGTTGCTAAACACATTCATCCATACTTCCTTCAAAATATTAACCATTGCACCAGATGTTCATAGGTTCATAGGTTCATAGGTTCATACTAGGCTATCTGCCCGAGGGCATTTACAAGCCTAGCCCATCGTTTTGTGGCTTAACGCCACCCCTTTAGTATGGGGAACTATACCCATTATTTTGCTGTGCCTCTGTCGAGCAGTGACACTGAGGTAATCCCTGGGATATATCTGCAATCTCCCATCCATTGGTCAAGATTTCTCTTGAACAAGGCCAGCGAGGTGCTCTGCCTCACATGTACCGGGATTTTGTTCCACAGCACAGGGAGTCTTTGGGTGATGAATCTATCCCTCCAGCACGTCCTATTAATAGCCATGTCGAGGTTTAAGTCTCCCGCCCTTGTGGCTCTGATGGATCTAGATTTTTTGAGGTGAAGCATATTCATCAAATCTGGGTTTGACATGGCCTTGTATGTTAGGCAAAGGTCACCTCTGAGCAAGCGGTAGGCGACTGAATAGAGCTGGAGTTCTTTCAGTCTGGCAGCATAGGACAGATTTTTGAGACCCTTTATCCTTTTGGTGAGGAACTATTGTGGCCTCTACAGCTGCTGCAAGTGCCGGGTCAGATACATTCTGAATGGGGCATTGTACTCAATCATTGGTCTGATGAGTGATGAGTAAAGGGAGACTATGACCTCCCTTGATCTAGATGAGAATCCCTTCATGATAAGGTGGGCAATGTAGAAGGTCTTCCTAACTACTTTAGCTACATGGGTGTCGAATGACAGACTACTATCAACCTGGGTCCCCAGGTCCCTGATAACTTCTTCTGTGCTCAGTGGATTGCCACCTATTTGGTAGCTAGGGGTAACCTTGTTTTTCCCGAAGGGTATGACTATGCATTTTTTGGCATTTAACTTTAGGCCGTGGCTCTGGCACCATTTTTCCGTTTCTGTGAGACCCTTCTGAAGGATATCTGTGTCAGATGTGTTTTCTACTATGGCGCCCAGTTTGCAGTCATCTGCAAACTTTGTCAGCCATAACCCTCCTGTGTTTGCTTGTACTTCGGAAAAGTAGATGCCAAACAAGAGTGGGCCCAGGACTGAGCCCTGTGGGACACCACTTGTGACAGGCTTTGAGTCTGACATGGTGCCAGCAACTCTGACCCTGTGGGTTCTGTCACTCAGCCAGTTTGCAACCCATCATTAAACGGTATAATAAATGCTTCTCCTCTATTGCTCGTTTTATCTTTCAAAACTTTGTTAAAACCAAATTTTAAAATAGGTTTAAAACTGTAATTCCTTTTAACTACTATTTCTTTCTTTGTCTCCATAAGTAATTGTATAGGATATCCCATTTCTGTGAACATTTCAATAAGCTTGTTAATTTTATATTTTATATTTATATTTATATATATTAAAATATATTGGGCTGGCAGAATGACCTCATCTGGTCACCTGACTCTAGTTTCTCACAGTATTCCCCTTTGAAGCTGAGACAGGAAGTTAGCACAGATGGCCACAATACATATCAAATGCTCAAGGCAGTGAGTGAGGTCTTCCCTCTTTTCACTGAGCTAATGGACAAAGGCTCTGTCCCAGACTCAGCATTTCTGGTCTTATTCAGTACTGTGGAGTGCCTTTTAATGATTTAACAGCTCATTTACATTTCCCTTATTTTTCTTAAAGTTAACCTCTGCTATGACCATATCTTCTATTAAATATATATATTTAATTCACCTGCAGTAATACATGCACATCTCTTTTCTTTTCAGTAGGGTGCACTGTTGATATATTTCAACACAAGCTAAGCTCACAAATACATTTTTAGTGCAAGCATCTATAGAAAATCAGTTTGATATGCACATGACATACAATTCTAATACATTTGTAACACAAGCATCTTGCATACATCAATGTGCTATTCAAAGGAAATATCATTCTTTACAAACTCCAGCTGGCTATGCTGCCACTTGCCCATATCATCACAACTGCTGAGGGACATAGGAGGGTTGGAAGGAGAAGGAGAAGGAAAATGGCAGCTATTTTTATTTTATTTTTTACTATGATCACTTACTAAGTGCTATGGTCAGTAAATAGAGCCTAGTTTGCAGTGCATATTTTGACTGAAATGTCAATGTGCAGATCAAAGTTTAACTTATTAACAATTATAGCTCCTTCTAATTTTGTGTTGGTGACATTTTCAATGTTTGTGTTGTTTGATGAGATAGAATGAAGGTCAGTGCTGTTCTGATTTCATTTTTGGGAAGGAATAGGGTTAGCTTATTTTTGTTGGGGTTTAAAATTAATTGAGATTTACTTAGCCAGTTTTAGATAGAAGTGAAATCTTTCAGTGTATTGGTTTTTAAGGCTATCAAAAATTTCTATTCACAATGGTAAATCAAGCATAATTGTAAATAGTATTATATGTTGGTGCTAAGATTTAGTGTAATCTTTGAATACTCATTTTCTTTTCATGATATATTTATTGGTTGATTGACTGACTATAAATATTAAGTACTTTCTATCATAGCTGCTAAACAAAATTTTACTTTGGGTTATTCTGCAGAGTACAAAAATACTATTATATTTAAAACAATCTTATCTGTAACTTCTTGAATGACATCATTACTTTAGCAATTTTATTAATCTATGATTGTATGAATTATTCTTTGTTACTTTGTGAAGTATGGTTCAATATGCAATTTATATAAAATAAATGTGCAGATGTTTATATACCAGTCGTTTCTGTTGGCTTGTTGCAAAAAAAAAAAAAAAATTACCATTAGCTTCTCCCTCAAACTATACTACTAATTTCATGAGTCATGCAAAGCAGTACTTTCCTAGATCATGATTCTTATGTCTGAATGGAACAAAGAGGAAAAGAAAATGATAAGGTATGTGGAGAAGCTGAGTGGCCACTGCACACACTGCTCTGCAGATGTTGTTTACCTGTATACTCATATGGCATGCACAAATATGCACTTTGGCATTGTTTCTGGGTTGTATATTTGCCACAGTGACCATTTTCTTTATCCTTTCAGCTTATTAACTGGTTAAGATTTCTAGTCTTTTTATTGTCCTTGTTCAGCAGCAAAAAAATGATATGACCAAAGGAAATTTGTCATCCTGTCTAGATATATGCCAAGAATCTTTCACATGCCCTTGTCAGGAATGGAGATATTGAATGTGCTCTGCCTACCTGTGAGCATTCCACAAGTTTGATATGTTAAATCCTGTAACTCAATAAGCCCATATTTAGAACAAAAATAAAGAAATACTTAGATTGTCACCCATTCTAAATCAAACAACTGGGGGTTACAAGAGATCGAACAGCTCATTGAACCAATTTACAGAACGCATCAGTCTAACAACTTCTGCGTTCAGCATTACACAATCTATATCTAGTCCATGTGTTCAGCTGGAGACTGCCATAGAGCATTTGGCAGAAAATACAGCTCTAAGAAATTTACAGTCTGCAGGGGTATATGGTGATAAATGGAGTATAGTCGATAGATTGGTAAAAATGCCCAAGTGTAATAAAAAGATAGCTGGCCAAATTAATAGAAACTATCCTATGGTTGTCACTTGAAACCATTGTGATAAAACTGAAAGGCCCTTACTTCCTTGCATCTCCATAATCCACAGGGATAAAGCCCTTATTGCATCCCAGATGATCTGCATCCTACTAGTGGTGTCAATACTGGAGGGACCTCACTGGGAAAGCGAGAAGGGGACTGATGTTGATGGGTGGAGGGGAGTCTAGGCTTGCTGTATGCTTCAAGCAGGTATACCACAAAATCAGAAGAAATGCGTTCACAGAAGTTCAAGTGCAATAACAGATACAGCAAATACAGTGAGCTCATAAATGTTGCATCAGAGAGGTAGCTGGTAGTAGGATACACTATGAAGCTGCACCAGAGTCCTTTATCTCTTCACCAATCTTAGATAATCAAGATAATCAATATCTTGTTATTGTATTAAAGCCAACAACCTGCAATGTTGTTTACTATTGCTGCAACTTTGTATCTCTATTTATCATGTACATGATGTGGAGCTTTTCTCCCCGGGCATCCACTGAAAAAGGACCTGTGTCCAGTCAGAATTTCCCGGTAAACAAATGTAAATAAAATAAATAAATAAATAAATGTAGGTTTGTGTTGATCCCAGTGGAAGTGAAGGTTTGGTAGACCCAATCAGCACGAGAGGAGGTAGTGGCAACTAACGGTCAGGTGTGTGATAAGGAAAATGGAAAGGCCCATATTTCCTCCTTCCTGTCTCCTACAGTCTTGATGTAATAATATTAGAAGTACACAGATGTTAGCAGCGGAGACCTCCCTAAGCTACAGTACATTAATGTCAATGATTTACCGTCTGACACAAGCCCACAGAACTGCAAGATTCATGATCTGAAGAAAAGGATTCACTATTTGAGTGTCATTATCAGGACCTACTTAGTTTATCTGTTCAAATTATCAGTTGAAGGTTGTGTTATCATTTTCTTTTCCTCTTTGTTCCATTCAGACATAAGAATCATGCACAACACTGAATGAAATAGATGAAGAAATTAATTTGTTTGCTTGAGTAGTTCTACATCTTTCCCAAGCAAGGTAGAAAATCAGTGACTGCCTGGGTCAATACCACAATAAACATAATGAATGCATTCATTATTATGATTTTCTGTGATACTATGTGCATCATCCATTGTGATATAGAAAGAAGACAATGTCCCATACCTTATAATAGTAGTTCTTAAAAGGATAAGAAATTATATTATTTTATAATGTACTAAAATCAATAGGTAGTATAATCGCTAGTGTGAAACTATCCCTAAACTGCAATCCAGTGGAATGTATTATTAGACAGAAAATTGACAAGTCTGACAGCATTAGATGCTGAGATTTAAATTATTAGTCGATAACGTTCCATGTTGGTAGTCCATCTCACCCTTCATTTTTACCAACCCGCCCTCCTGCCCCCATCCTGGAAGATCTGGAGGTAATAATTTGATTCTCTTGGTTGATGACCTTTTAGTATTGGTTTGTTGGTTAAGGAGTTTTCTGTTTCTAGAGGGCAGCAAACAGGATCTGGGGATTGCACTGGTGCACCATGGGATACCTGCTTAGCCAAGAGCCAAACAGAAGTCTTCGAGCTTGTATATCTGCCGAGTCAGAGTCGAGGTCTGGTTCTCCTTCCTCGAGCCTCTTCTCCTGGATGATCCTTGGATTCTGGGCCCAATTCCAGATCAACTGACCCACATGTCGGGTTCGCTACATCCCGCTCTCCACACCCTCAAATTGACAGCATGGCTGCTCCAGTTCAATATGGAACAGTGTCCCTAGCACTTTATTCTTGGGTGGCTCATTGGAAAATACTCCTGAGCACCATGGAGCCAAAGGAAGCTCTATTCCTGGATGCTAAATCCAACTTATAATGAGTAATAAAGGTGTGAGGGGTAGCCCACATAGTTGCTGCACAAATATGATCAAGTGATACCTTGGCTTGAAAGGCTGCAGAGGTAGACAGAGACCTGGTAGAGTGAGCCTTGATCCTGTGGGGTAAAGGTCTGCCCTCCAAATTGTAGATGAAGGCTATGCAATTAGAAATCCAGTTAGACAGTGTCACCTTAGAAACTGTAAGCCCAATCTGGAGTCAGAAAAAGAAATGAATAACTGGTCTGACTTCCGAAATTCTTTGGTCCATTGCAAATAAAAACGTAGCCGTCTATGAATAACCAGCTGGTGGAAACGATATTCAGCTGCATTACAGTGATTGGGAAAGAAAACTGGAAGCGCAATGGACTGATTTAAGGTGGCAGTAGAACAAACCTTGGGAACAAATGAAGGATTGGTACGTAAAGATACCCTGTCTTTATGAAAGATTAAATAAAAAGGCTTAATAGACAGGGCTTGTAGCTCAGATACACATCTGGCTGATGTAATAGCTACTGAAAACACAGTCTTCCAAGACAAATATTTTAAAGAAGATGAGTCAGAAGGCTGAAATGGAGGGGATGTCAATTTGGACAACACAAAATTTAAGTCCCAAGAAGCCACAGGTTCTTGTAATGGTGGTCTCAGTAAAGTGGCTCCTCTCAAGAAAGTCTTGCATAGCTTATGACAGTTGATCCGCTGTGGCGACCCCTAATGGGAGCAGCCGAAAGAAGAAGAAGAAGTGGATTCGGTGAAAAGCCTAATATCATACAATGGACTGCATACTTGCCTGTTGCTGATATTGTACCCTGTCACTTTTCTTTAAGAAGAAAAAGAAAGGCAATGTAACATCACTTGTAGATAAAATACAGAGATTATTGTCAGTTCAGAAACAATTAGTAATTTACTAAACATTTTTGTGCTTAAGAAATACATATGGAACTAAATTCAGAAAAGGTATACCTTAAAATAACTTTTTTTATATTCAGATGCAGCCCAAAAGCAGTGCTTTTAATTTAAGACATGCAATACAGTGATGAACTGTCTCCATGACCTTGCTAGATATACATGAGGCTTGCAAGGGAGAGGCATATGCTAATTAGTCATGTTTTTCATCCTCAGAACTGCCTACAGTAAGATATACATGTAGTCAAGTGAGTCAAGGAACTGCTGCATAAATTAATACAGCCTCTCCTGGTCGATCATGGTAATGAGCCCGGCCAAAAGGCAATGTTCATCCATCATGGTTGTTGTTGTGTCTTTCGGCTTTTCCCGCTTAGGGGTCGCCACAGCGGAACTCCGGTCCGCTAATGATTGGCAGTAGATTTTTAAGTGCCGAGTTGCCGGCCCTGATGCACAACCTTCAACGAAGGTATGCCCATTCATGCATGTCTCCACACAGAAGATGCTCTAGCTGAGAATCGAACAGGACAACGTCTTACTGTGAGGCGACAACGCTACCGCAACACCACCACCACAGTCCAATGTTCATCCATCATGTTAAAGGTATGAAATGGGAAGTTTAGTTGTCAGTTAATGTTAGAGGATATGTGAGTGTGTATGGAAGGGCTGCATGTGTAAGTCAGTGTTTACCTGGAAGGTCGCAGTAGGTGTGTTAGTGAGGGGGTAGGTTAGGTACATGTATGTGTATGTTTGTGTGTGTGTGGGTGGTTGTGTAAATGAGTGGGCAATTAGGGTGGCTCTCATACTTTCAAACACCTATAAATTAATGAGGAAAGTGTGCAACATTTTGTCAAAGGCACATTAGCCACCATGAACTAAGTCTGAAGATGTGGGTCAGGGAGATCACTAACTTCAAGGGAGAACATTAAGAGCATGAAATGGTGGGGAAAACTAGACCCCAGGGAGAATGCTTCACTACATTATCTTAACAGCACATATACAAGACTTTGGGAGGGGGGGCACTAGCCAACATGCAATAAATATGTGGGATGGGTGAACTCTAGTCACTAGAGATTACACTTTCATCTTGTGAGTTAAAGGTACTTGTACAAAGCATGGGTTTAGAGGGGGACAATAGACACCAATGATTTACTCTATATAGTGTGCATTAAAAGCAAAAATAATGGAAGCAGGTATCAAATTACACTTGTAATACAGTCTAAGGTACCAAAGAAGCTTCAAAACCAGCCACTAGAGAACAGTTAATCCAGTTTAATGTAAAAAATGAACATATAAACATACATGAACGCAGACACATTAGACCACAGTGTTTTCATTTAAAAACTTCATCAGATGTGGTTTTATTGGTTATTTATGTATTCAGAGGGGATATATATATGTCAATTTAACTGTCTAGCCACATCTGATGACGTTTTTAAATGAAAATGGTGTGGTCTAATGTGTCTGTGTCCATGTATGTTTATATGTTCATTTCTGGCATTAAACTGGATTAACTGTTCATTAGTGGCTGGTTTTGCAGCTTCTTTGGTATCTTTGGCTGTAGTGCATTAAAAGCACTTACTTTAGAAAAAGCAATGTGAACTGCAGAAACACCAGATTCCAGAGCTACTATAAGCAATATGCCCTAAAAACACAAACAAACTCCAACCCTGTACTATCCCACCTCCACACAGGATGTTATTCCTATGTACTGATACTAGACCCCATGGATATAGTGTAAAAAAGTAAAAAAATAAATAACACTTAAAAAAAAACTACAAAAGGGAGATGGGGCTTCAAACCCTGCCCTATTACTTCAGGAAACATCAACATTAACTTGATGTGTTAACTGATAAGTTAGTACTGCTACATTTTTTAACATATACCGAAGAGCATTGGCATTATTCAATGCTTGCAACAAAAGTGACATGGAACATAAAGAATACCTTTCAAGCTCATAGTGCTAGAAATATCAACAAATCCAAAATTAATGGTGCGGCAAAGCCACACAATCAGGGACAGAGTTTACTTATTCCACTTACAAATTTAGAAAACTGCTAGAATAACAGAATATATTTACTGAAGGATATGAAGTGAGAAACTCTAATGTCTGGTATTAATGATTTATTGTAATCATCCATGATTTATCATAGCAGGAAAAAAGAAATGTCTTAGAAGTTCAGACAATACAGGGATAGATATGGGTGTGTGGTGCGTATGTGCATGTGTGTATGTATGTTTGTGTGTGCGTGTGTGTTGTATGTGGGAGAGTAAATGGGAGGGTGCCAGTGCTAACAAGATGCACTGGCAAGCACTGGTAACAACCTCAGGAAATTGCTGATCTGCACTCATATTAGTTAACAACAATTCAGACACATGGCAAATTAACTGATAATCAGGTCTTTCCTCATTGCAGATAACGTTCTTCTGAATACCAATGTACTAAATGGTGGAAATATAGCCTTTATACCCCCGCCCTTAGCTGTGGGACCCTTTCTGAATCCCTGGTTCAGCAATGTAGAAATTATAGATGTTTATATTAGTGACCTTATGAAAAAAGCCAAAAGTATGGGAAGTTGGTGAGTTGCATGATTTACGGTATAAGAAATTATTAAACAAAGGTAAGGCTTTTAAGAGACATAAATCTGCCACTAGCAAAATCTATGCATTTACACAGACCAAGTAAAATTACACGTACAGATGTAAACAAATGAGAAAATGAAAGTGAATAAGATAAACCAGGAATTAAATAATAAGGGGAAATAACAGAAGGATGGGAATTAAAAAGAGTAGATGTTCAAAATACAGCTATGTGAGGATTCTAAATGCAGGCCATACAGCTAGCATTATAATATTGAAGCAGGTATTGCTATAAGCCTAACAGCAAGCCCTTGGCCTGCATTTAGTCATGTCTGCAGAATCTGTGTTCGAAAAGAACATTTTGTGTTATGAGCATATCGGATGCAAATATTTTCAAAATATTCTTACGGCATTCAACATTAATATAACTGTTTGCTGGTGGTGTTGAAGTAAAAAGTGTAAATGCTATGACATCCAAAAATATATCACAGGCCATGATTCAGGAATGCATTTCAATCTGTTAACAAGAAATATAGAAAACTAATAAGCAGAATATAGAATTTATATGAGATAATGTACAGAGTATAATATTTCCTTAGGAAATACTTTTAAACAATTAGGACTAGGAAATAGTCATCAAACAGCTGTGTTAAACTTCTAGAGCACTTAACTGAATGCTTGCATGAAAAACTGATGACTTGAATCCAAATTAAGAAATCCACATTTCTTTTATTATATTCATACAGCTACCAAGTCCCTGTACTACGCTACCAGACTTCCCTCCACCAGACCCAACTACCTTGGGTTCTTATCACCATTCTATTTTGAAGCAATTACAGCATACACCGAAAACACACTCCACAAAATCCAGCGAATATCCCTGCAGACTCTGATGGTCTACATCCCTGGTTTATAATAGCATTAGTGAGTACATTCTTCACATTCTCAAGCACACCTGAAACTGGCACGCCACTCAACAGCAATAACAACTCCTCCTGTGTTTGAAAAATACTGAAACAGCACCTGCAGACAAAAGCTGCCTGCCACTGCTTCATCAATCCAGGGATAACCAAAAACTAATATATAATACATGTAGCTGCATCCTAACTACCATATACTATGTGTATCTATATCCTAAATTAACAGTATATATGCTGCAGTAGTGTTATACCCAATTATCATTCATCTTCTCTCCTTCCCCTAGTCTCTCTCTCCCTCCAATCCCCTTTTTATTCTATATTTTGTTATTCAAATCTAACAAATTACAATTGCCTTTCTTCTACAAGTTCACATCCTTGAAATCCTCCTCCTTCATACCATTAATTACTACTTCTCCTCAGCTATATCATATCATATCTATGTAACTCATCTCCTTCTAGCCTTCTCTTTCATGTCTCCATCTATTTTTTACCTCCTCTGACTCACTTACCTTTGCATTTTTAGTGGAATTTACTGAGTCATTTATTTTCACTGCATATTCACTTGTACATTTTATAACCACATGTTACATTGTAAATGCATGCTATATTATGCTATATATTGATCACTTGTTTGTTTGTTTATCTGTCTGGTGTTATACACCTAAGCTGAGTATGAAATAAGCTTATTGTGGATCAGTGCTCTTGTGAGAATGATTCATGTAACACTTTGTGCATCTGATGTGATTCCTACACCCCCCCCAAAAAATAATAATAATTCCTGCTACTAAAAGTCAGAGACATGTTCACATGTTAACATTTTATTTAACATTCTGAGGCTATCAGACATGTTGTCTGGTCCAGTAGAACTTGATTATATAATCTTCTACTTCTGTTATGTAAGGAAGTACCCCGTGTCTGCCTACATCTTTTGTTTTATGAAATATGCAAAAATAATCATGTAAGGACATTCCCTAGACCATAAGGCTGAGTGATCGTGTCATTCTTTATTTGTATTTGTTTATCTTGCACATGTAAGAGGTGTATTCACAGGGATTCCCATTTCGCAAGTGTCTGCCATCAGTGCTTACCTTACTAATTGGGTTACCCACAACTGGTCTGTCTCCTAATATTAGCCAGTCACTCTGTTCTAACTGGGAGATCAACCAACTGAACCAGTAATGCTGGACGGGGGCAGTGAGGGACTAAGAACACAACATCAGCAATACTGCCTTCTAGGATGGTAGTTAAGAGGAGTGAGAGTAATTCCCTTGTTTATTTATGATAAATTACATTCAGATTTTTTCATTCTCAGTTTTATATGTAATTAAAGAATGCATTACTAATGCCTCCAAAATGCAACGGCAACTTTTTAAATGAGTTTGATGTTAGTCTTAGATTAAAAATAAAAGCACTGTAATCTATATTTATTATAAATTATATAACTACTTGTGGGGAGAAAAAAGGCCACGTGTTTCTCAATATGATATCTGACCTTTTACCATCCCTAATTGGATTTTTTCAGTACCGTATCCAATTTTTTTTTCAAAATAATGCAATCAGTTAATATTTCAGCTAATATGAAGGCGACCGGAACAACAAATCAATTTTGATGCGGTTAAAATTAACCACAACAATGGTGTTTTCATTAAATTTTATTTCATATTTTTTCCTCAGAAAATTTTCATAATCTGTAATGGACATAGATGGTGTGCAGTTCTATCCATCCATCCATCCATCCATCCATCCATCTCCATCCATCCATCCATCCTTCCATCCATCCATCCATTCACAACCAATTTTTCCCATGTCTGCACAAGGGGTCGAGGTGCCAGTTCAACAGTGACAATCATCTAGAGTCAAGGAATATACCGCCGCAATTGATTGTTGCAAAACATTCAGTGCCACAGGTCATATTTTCCTATGAGAATTTCTATTTCTCACCTTGACATTTGGCACTTAGGTATCTTTCTACAAAGACAGATACACAGCCAGCTATCCAACTGAATCTGCAGCAAAGAAAGTAAACCCAGGGATTTGTGATAAACATTTTGCTTTATACCATATTTCATTTGCAATACAGATGCCAGCATATGAATTTCAAGTTACTGAAAACACAAGCTTCTGAAGGGGACCCATAAACACACACATATATATATAAATATATATATATATATATATATATATATATATATATACACACACACACACACACACACACACACACACACACACACACACACATATATATATATATATATATATATGTATTATATAGCTATATATATATATATATATATATATATATATATATATATATATATATATATATATATATATAAAATATAGGATCTATAGTAGATGATCGAACTTCCAAAAGTTTGACCATCATATGGTCGACACCATATGATCGAACTTTTAAAAGGTCGAACATCAAATAAAAAAAAAATAAACTACACAAATAGCCTACCTGAACGTTTTAAGCAGGGGAGCAAGCCCCCCTGCACCACCCACATGGGGGGGCTGTGCCCCTCCACATCCACCGTGCTTTAAATATACCAACTCCGAGATCGTACTACAGTGCAGAAAATGGAAATCTTCCCATTCCGCGTTTTACAGAGATCTCCGTTAAAACGTTCAAACTTTCAAAATTCGATCAAATGGTGTCAACCATTTGAAACTCATACTTTTGAAAGTTTGATCAACTAATATATATATATATATATATATATATAGAGAGAGAGAGAGAGAGAGTATATCTATGTCTAATAAATAGATATAAAACTTTTGGGGGGTTGTCAGTTTTATCTGCTTTTTGATTATTGAGTTTGTCTCAGTTCAATAATAACATGGGTGTTTTGTTGATATGGATTTTATCTGTTGTGCACTAACCAGCAGGAAAGCTGAATAAAGGTAAGAATATGAGGTCATGGATTCAATTCATTTATGTATTCTTAACTCATCAGTACATTTTTTGTAGGGATAGTCTTCAGAAACTCTGCATATGTAGTAGTGTTTGTGTTTGTGTGTGTGTGTGTGTGTGTGTGTGTGTGTGTGTGTGTGTGTGTGTGTGTGTGTGTGTGTGTGTGTGTGTGTGTGTGTGTGTTCATAAGCTGAAGCTACTACTAAGAGTTTATTCTCATTATTCTGGACAACCTTATATGTCTTAGCAAATATTTACAGTAATATCATAAAAATAGTTCATTTTGTGTTAGTATGGGGGAGTTACTATCCTAACCAAGATAACTGACATCTAACAAGATTTTGAAAATGAGTTCATCAAGCAAATTCATAGCTACCCTAAAGTAAATTCCTTTATATGTAAAAATATAATTTAGATAAATGCTAACTGCTAGTGAGAAAAGTTAATTTCTCCTAGAAGGACATTAAAATGATATATTCTGTAGTAGTGGACTGTGACTTCAAACCAAGGGTGGATGCAGGAAGTCACTCAGTGGTTTAAGTTCATTGGAAGGGGGTGAGCCTCTCTTATGATAGGTAACTGACCATTGCCTGTGATCAAACAACAGATGGGATCAGTCTCTTTCATTCGCAGACTGCCTCAGTACCCACTCATTATAGCCACTTCATGGAATATATACACCTCAGGTATGTGACTGGAATCAGCTAGGCCACCTAATGTGAAATGTAGCCCTAAACTCCGCCAGAGATTTCATGGTCCCCCAGTTGTAAATTGGGTCCCCTTGCATCTCCCTAGTACACTTCCCCATACAATCCACATTGATTACTTCTTTACTATTTTTTCATAATCTGTCTTCCTTTTTAGCCTTTTCCTCCATTCTTTTAGCAAACCGTAAAAGGACAAGGCTCTAATGTTACAAGAAGTAACTGAATTAAGCTGGTAGAAGGGTTTACTATTGAAATGTCGAACGGCACTACATCGACTGTACTATAGTCGAACACGGAAGTTCGAAAATAGTAATGTCAACGTCAAAAAAACAATCTAGGAATGGTTTTAACATTGGTCAAGGTAAGTGTTCAGTATTATTCAGAACTACAAACACCTCCCCTACCTCGACCCATGTTAAAACACAGTCCTAGATTGTTTTTTTGTCGTCGACATTACTATTTTCGAACTTCCGTGTTCGACTATAGTACAGTCGATGTAGTGCCGTTCGACATTTCAGTAGTAAACCTGGTAGAAGTCATAGGGTTCTATAGTCTCTGAATTGCATTTTAGATTTTTTTTCCTTTTTAAACAAATTTTCATCAAATGATAGCCTGTACAAAAATCATAAGTAAAGAAAGAAATTTGGTCTTATTTTTTTTTCTTTCAAGGAAAAATAAATTGTTTTTAAAGCTTAATTTACAAATCTAAAAAAGTAGCAATTTCCAATAAAATAAGATGATGATAACATTTCCAAAGTACTTCCCAAGGACAAGAACACTGCCTCTATGCAGTCAGATAACATACCAAGCTATCTACTGGCCAGCCTGAAACAGGACCTGTCAACACCCCATTCTCCATACACACACACACACACACACACACACACACACACACACACACACACACACACACACACACACACACACTGAGATGATTCAGTATCAATCTCCAAACAGGCTTCATGCAAGATTAACACAGGGCACTAACAAGTCATCCCCCTGAGCAAAGGTAGATCATAAATGGACCATGGAATTATAGACCCATAAGTCTCTCCAGAATCATTTGTAAGTTTGTAAATAGGATAAATCTGGAATTAATAAATAAGGGCATAGGTAACCTGAAAACTCTTGAAACAAGCCAGTGCAGTTTTTTCAAGATCAAATCCTGCTCCTTAACCTGGATGAATTCTTCAAAAAGATTACTGAAGCAATGGATCAGAGAAAATCAGTGGATGCCTCATATGCACATCTCACAAAAGAGTTCAAGGTTATCTCAAACTCTAGTATTGTTGATACACTCTCCCAGTTAAAAGTTAGTCCCTATGTAACTCATTGGTTAGCAAATTGGCTCACAACTAAAATCGAAGAAAATAGGGCTGGAAGTTCTACCTCTTTCGAAAGACCTGTCACTAGTGGTGTACCTCTGAGTGTAGTCGTTAGGCCACTTGTCTTTGGCATTTACTTCATAAAGTCAAAGGTTTGTGGCTGGCCAAGCCTGTAAATTTTGTAAACATGGTGCCATCATAAACACTTCAGAGGACACCAAGCTCCTCCAATAAGGCCATTCCCAAATAAATAGCTAGTGTTATAACCTTGGTCTAAACTAAATGCCAAAACATGTATAATAGTTTCCTTTTGCAAGCTTGATGTCACCTGTGACTATCACATTGATAGCACACACACCCAAACACTGATGAGTAGTTAGAGATCAGGGAACCTGTCTGAAAAACATGTGCAGTACAAGCAAGCAGCAATATCTATTCCATCTCTTTAGGTCCTGACATGCCGACATGCAATGACACACAGAATAAAATTATGCATGCACTGTAATGTAATTGTCATGCTGGACATAGCATTCTTGAGTCTTTAGTGTGCATCAGAGATCTTCACATGCACAACATCAAAAGGGGCTTAGTGAGGGTCACATCATCAACATTTGCACCAATACCTATGTATATATGGTAGTCTACAATCTCAGGTGGTAGCAGATTGCAGGTCAGTGTAGATGTAGAAAGTTGTCATGTGGAGGTATGTGACGTACATCGAAAATGACCTCGTCAGTGGTGTGAGTGGAAGCTGCCACTCCAAGACTTTGCAGCAGGGTATCTGTTATGGGAAACTGAGACAGAGGCAAATATAACTGTGCAACATGGTCCTGGTGCCATTATGGAACTGGTATAACAGGACCTGTATGGTAATTACACATGAAAAGGCCACTCCAAGTGACATTGTGTGCCAATGCTCTGTACCATGTGATGAATTTTGTATGGGTCTACCATAGGTATGCTCATGGCTGCAGCCACAAGAAGCACTGTGATGAAAGGCACCAATGTGGCACTGGCTAACATTCCCATGGAGGAGGAGAAAGGAGTGATCTGTTCAACTGTGGAGCACACAAGGCCAATCAAAGCATCACCTCTGATCTGCAATGTCTCCCAAAGGCCAAACACAATGCCAACCATGTCCATTTATATGGGCACAGCTGTAGATTTTGCCAAGATTAGAGCTCTGTACATTTTTTGACTGAGACCAAGATTCACACATATTTCAGGGCCAGCTCAGACAGACTATATGCCTGCTGTACAGTGGGCATTTGTACTTCAGAACCATTTCCTTCTGTAGTCCCCACTAAGCCATCACTAGTGGTGACTATGGCATCGATGATCCTTGAGGGTCCTCAGACTGTGTAGGCAATGTGCTGTGCTATGAAGTTCATTGGTTATTTATGTGTGGGAGTTTACAGAGACCTCATTTCCAGGTGGAGTATGCCCACTCAGGAGTTTGATGGGCAATCTCAATGTGTTTTGATAATGTAATTTGATCTAAATGTTGCTTTCATCATCAAAATTTTACAGGGGACTGATGTCAGTCTCTATCACTAGCCCAGCCTTTGCATGTACAAATACATAACAATGCTGTGTGATTATGATTACCCTACATGCCCCATGTCCCAAGCTGTGCAAGTTACTTACAGCTGAAATTCTACTGCTAGTTATGGAATATCTACTTTTGGCAGCAGTTCCCGAATTTATATGCCTGATGTAATTATGAAAAACAGGAACAGAGGTTAATGAAAGCTTCACTGTATGGGTACACTCACATATGCTGCCCAGAGTCTGGGTATATAGCTGTCTGATCTTGGAGATAGATACATAATATTTGCCTGGCCTCCAGATATGAGGCATTACCATGCATGGATGCAGGAAATAATTCTTCCTCCATGAATGAAGAGTTTAATGGAGGACCATGCCTTGTCACTTTATTTTTCTGTTATGTTTCTTGCTTTCTTTGGCCATACATATCATGTCTGACATTGATCATTGTCTTCTACCACTGATCACTGATGCATGATGCAGTTACTCATACCAATGACATTGACATTGCACATCTCTGTTTCCCACCTATGGTCAAGTAGACATCAGTGGGCAATGCGGAATCAGTGGGCTGTGGAAGCCCTTACAAATGCCTTCTATGAACACCTCCAGGACTGCATGGATCAGGCAATCCCAAATAAAACCAAGACTCTTTCCACAAAGGGCAAACGTCCAGTCTGGTGGACCCCAGCCATTGACAAACTTTACAATAAGAGGAGAAAGCTATTACATGATAGAACAAAATCCATAAAAGGGAAGTCACCCCTGATCATTATTAGTAAAAAAATACGAGCACTCATAAAATCAACTAAGGCCAATTTTGAGAGAAAAATTGCCATGGATTCAAAGGACAATCATAAGGCCTTTTTCAGCTATGTTAGGAACCTGGGTGGAAACTCCCAGATATGCTCAGAATTAGTCCAAAATGATACAAAAATCACTGAACCCACAGACATTGCCAACATACTGGCAGACAGGTTCAGTGCAAACTTCACCCCCCCCTCCCCCCCTCAAGGAGGGATAACTATCCCAGCCGAGTGTAGCCTCCCGGACATCTCAAATGCGCAGGTGAAAGCTGCTCTCTCTAAAGCTAAAAACACAGCATCAATGGGACCGGATGGTGTCCGAGCTAAATGAGGAATTAAACCCGCACATAAGGCAGCTGTTTAATCTCAGCCTTACCACAGGATATGTGCCCAAGGAGTGGCGTATGGCAACTGTTGTCCCACTCCACAAAGGCGGCGCCTCTACGGACCCTGGTAATTACCGCCCCATAAGCTTAACAAGTCTAGTCTGCAAAGCTATGGAGAGGATCATAATGGAGCTCATAAACAAAGATATAGGGGACTTGCAGATATTGGACCCGACCCAGTTTGGCTTTGTCAAGGGAAGATCATGCCTTTTGAACTTGGTCGACTTCTTCGAAACAGTCACCAAGGCCATTGATGAGGGAAAGGCAGTCCATACAGCCTACCTTGACCTAGCAAAGGCTTTCGACACAATACCCCACTCGAGTATTGTAGAAAACTTACCAGCTTAAATGTAAACCCATATGTCACAAGATGGGTTGCAAACTGGCTTAAGGACAGAACCCACAGGGTTAGAGTTGCTGGCGCTGTGTCAGACTCCAAGCCGGTCACAAGTGGTGTCCCACAGGGCTCGGTCCTTGGCCCCCTATTGTTTGGCATGTACTTCTCAGAAGTACAGGCCAACATAGGAGGACTTTGGCTGACAAAGTTTGTAGACGACTGCAAACTGGGCGCCATAGTGGAAAGTGCATCAGACACGGATATCCTTCAGAAGGGACTCACGGAAACAGATAGCTGGTGCCAGAGCCATGGCCTGAAGTTAAACGCCAAAAATGTATAGTCATACCCTTCGGGAAAAACAAGGTAACCCCAAGCTACCATATAGGTGGCAATCCACTAAGCACAGAAGAGGTTATCAGGGACCTGGGGACCCAGGTTGACAGTGGCCTTTCTTTGACACTCACATTGCTAAAGTGGTTAGAAAGACCTTCTACATTGCCCACCTGATCATGAAGGGATTCACATCCAGATCTAGTGAGGTTATTGTTCCCCTGTACTCTTCACTTATCAGACCAATGATCGAGTACAATGCCCCATTCGGGATGTATCTCACCCGACATCTGCAGCAATTGGAGAGACCCCAAAAGTTCCTCACCAAAAGGATAAAGGGACTCCAAAATCTGTCATATGCTGCCAGATTGAAGAAACTCCAGCTCTATTCAGTCGCATACCGCCTGCTCAGAGGTGACATGTGCCTGACATACAAGGCCATGTCCAACCCGGAATTAATGGACATGCTCCACCTCAAAAAATCCAAATCCTCCAAAACCACTAGAGCAAGCGACTTAAACCTTAGCACGGATATAAATAGGACGTGCTGGAGGGATAGATTTATCACTCAGAGACTCCCTATGCTGTGGAATAAAATCCCGGTCCATGTGAGGCAGAGCACCTCGCTGACTCTGTTCAAGAGAAATCTAGACCTGTGGATGGGAGATCGAGGTTTACCCCGAATCATCTCTGTGTCACTGCTGGACAGAGGCACAACAAACTAATGGGCACAGTATTTTTTCATATAAGGGGTGGCGTAAGCCACAAAAATTTGGGCTAGGCTTATAAATGCCTTAGGGCAGATAGCCTAGTATAAACCTATGAACCTATGAACCTATAATGACAGGGTGGGTCATGTCACTTGACAACTTGAAGGGCCACTTCATGTGTGATTACCAATTCCATAATGACACCAGGACCATACTGCAGGTACACTATTCTGTCTATGAATCTTGAGTGCCTTTTACAAGATATTTCATTCTCTGCAGAGCTGCATTTGTCCAACTTCTGCCATCTATTAAGTTTGGGTGGCATAGAGACACTTATTTGGTCAGGATAACATAGATTGCGGATGCATATGAGGAGGCAGAGAAGTTGTTCTGCACAGTCAAAGTATGTTAATAAAGTACTTTGTCAGTTGTCCGCCATTCTCTGCTGGGTTTGTATGTGAACAGATGAATAAATGCAATTGGGTATGAATGATGGTGTTCAAGTGGCTAGGGATATATAGTTGTGTAGGGGGTGCTGGATTTGAGGCATTGGACTGTAGTCTCCTACTAGGTTTTTATATGAACTAGTATATGAGGGCAGTAGGGTACAGCTACATGCCTGTTTTAACAGGAGCATTACTCCAAACAAATCTTAACTTACTAAACAATTGTAGAAGGCATTCAAAGAGGTTATATTCATGTATGTATGACACTGCTAATACATAACTTAACACAGTAATGAATACATATATGTACCTGTTCTGGGCTGCCTGCTATGCACTTCTTCATACTGAGCTGTCAGATACTGATTACATGTGCTTAAATAAGTCCACTGTTCATTTTTCATTAATGAGATTTTTAGTGTGTAAATGGCGGGTCACTAGTAAATTTCACTAAAATGTTCTAGTTTGTGCCTTATGTACACCAATGTGGTTGGATTCTGCCTTCCTTTATGAATATCTGTCAATCACTGTGCTTTGTATGAGCCTGTCAGTGACATGAGCTGTATAGTTATATTTACATGCATATTACTGATATGAAATGCATGCCTGATAGATTGTGCCAGTTGCCCATTTACTCATCCAGTTTTCAAGCTGAAATTTTTTTACATGGAGACCTGAACATAATGCCCCACTTGAGCATAGTAGAAAAGCTAAATAAACTGTGAATAAACCTTTATGTCTCCTGATGGCTTGCCAAGAGGGTCACTGATAGGATGCAGGAAATCCAAATGGGGGTGTTATCTCCACAAAGAGACCAGTGGAGTGCTCCATGGTTCTGTGCTGGGATTCGTTCTATTTAGCATCTACTTTTCTAAAGTAAAAGCCAAAATCAAATGGCCCTGGCTTGCTAAATTTGAAGATCACTGCAAGCTAGGAGCAGTCACTGAATCCTTAAATGACATAGCCATCCTGGAGGAATGTCTATCCCAAATAAATAACTGCTTTCAAAATCATGGACAGAAATGAAATGCCAAAAAAAATGCATTATTGCATCCTTTGGGAAGTCATTTTTTTTCCTCCGGGGAACTACCATATTAACAATGTACCACTAAGAGTTAATTCAGTTGTTTGGAATGTGGGAACCTATGTGGCTTTTGACCAACATGTGTCCATAGTTGTAAGTAAGTCCTTCTATATCACACAGTTTATAAACAAAAGGATTGTGAGGAATGCCATTGTTCCCCTTCACTCGGCCATCATTAGGCCACTCATTAAATATAATGTCCCCTTTGGGATGTATCAGTCAAGACATATGGAACAACTGAAATACCCACAGAGGTACTTCATTAGAAGGATACAAAGCCAAAACAACATATCTTACATGGGCTGACTCAAATCCTTGGCACCATACCTGGTATTCTACAGACTGCTAAGAGGTGACTTGTGCCTGGCATGCAAGGTATCCCTCAACCCAGTACTAATGAATTTACTGCACATCAGTAAGTCAAATTGCATCAGAAATGCTTGGTCTAAGGAACTAATCCTATTCTGCAGCATCAGAAAAACAGTTTGGAGGAACGGGTATGTCTTGCAGAGGATACCACTGCTGTGGATCAATTTTTCATCTGCATTAAACAAACGTCATCCCACTACATATTTAAGCACAACTTAGATCTGTGGATCAGAAACAGAAAAGTTACCTCAGGACTGCTATTTGTACTACTAATGGTCAGAGGAGGCTCATAAATGCTTTATCCTATTCATGGGTCCCCTCAAATTATCTATGGTACTATCCCAGTTATTCTCATTAGAGGGAAATATATAATTATTGACTATTTGATTAGTAGGGTTAATCTATGATCAAATTAGATAGGTTCATTCAAGAACAAAAAGAGAAATTGGCTAGGTTTAAAATAGCCCACAAGGGCATCTAGCCTAGTACATACCTAAGAACCAATGAGATAGCTGCAGATACCAGTGCCACACTGAGATAACCTGCTGGGTATACAATACAAAGCACCATTATACCCTAGTCCTAGCATATCCATTTGAGAATATGGCTTTCAGAACCTTATGCATGTTCATCCCAGAAGACAGATGCTGGATACAACCTGGCAGCCCAACTGTCCAATATGAAAAGCACTTTACATCCCATTAAGCAAAACAAACTCTTGTCATTGAAATAAACAACTCAGGAGCTTAATAAAATCCACCAAAGCCAAATTTGAGGCTAAAATGGCTAACCGAGAAAAAGACAACACAAAGGCATTTTTCTTTAGTTATGTTAGTAATCTCAAAAGCACAATGCAGCAATGTGCTAAACTGACTATGAACAGTGTTGTCTACATTGAGGAGAAAATATAGTGAAACTACTGGTCGATAAATTTAGTTCTAATCTTACCCACTTTCCCCTTATGTACCTCAAAATATACCTGAAACTGGTGTGCCTCCATCTATCACAACACCAACTCCTAACCGTGCTATCAAAAGCTAAAAATAGTGCATCTTACCCACTTTCCCCTTATGTACCTCAAAATATACCTGAAACTGGTGTGCCTCCATCTATCACAACACCAACTCCTAACCGTGCTATCAAAAGCTAAAAATAGTGCATCTATGGGCCCTGGTGATATCCCTGGATGCATTTTAATTAGCATGAAGTATGAATTAACAACAACCCTAACAACGCTGTTGATTTTCAGCCTCTATATGGGTTTTGTATCAAGTCAATGGAGAACAGCTACAGTCCTTCGCCTCCATAAAGGAGGACCTTCTAAAGACCCAGGCAATTAGAGACACATATGACTGAGCAGCCTCATATGCAAAGCCATGGAAAGAAGTATTATGGAATTAATCAATCAAGACATAGGGAACCTCAAACACTGGATCCATCTCAGTTTGGGTTTGTCTATGGCAGGTCATACTTACTGAACCAGATGGATATTTTTTTGAAAATTTCACCAAAGCAATAGATGAAGGCAAAATGGTACACACTGCATACCTCGACCTGGCTAAAGCTTTTGATGCAATTCCTCACTCAGGTGCAGTAGAAAAGCTAAATACACTGGGAATAAACCCTTGTATCACCCACTGGATTGCAAGCTAGCTCACAGATAGTATGCAGATCAAAATAGGGAAAGTTACCTCAACAAAGAGACTTGTCACCAGTGGCATCCACCAGGGTTCTGTGCTAGGGCTTCTCCTGTTTGGCATGTACTTTTCTGAAGTAAAAGGCAATACCAAGGCATTCTGACTGCATGTGATTGCAAGCTTGTAGCAGTCATTGAATCCCCAAATGACTTAGCCATCCTGCAGGAATGTTTGTCCCAAATGAATAACTAGAGCATAAATCATGGACTGAAACTAAATGCCAAAAAATGCATTACTGTATCCTTTGGGAACTACCACATTGACAATACACCCCTAAGAGTTGACTCAGTTGTTTGGGATTTGTGAGCTTATATGGACAATGACCTAACATTTGGCCAACACATGTCAATATTCCTTCTGTGTTGCACAGCTTACAAACAAAGGGATCATGTCTAGATCTAAAGATGCCATTGCCCCTGATTGCTTAGCCCTTAATAGGCCAATCATTGATTGGCATGTATCTGTCCAGAAACATACAACTAGAATGCCCACAAAGATGTCTTACTAAAAGGATACAAGGCCTACACAACATGTCCAACATGAACTGACTCAAAGCCCTGTTATTATACTCAGACTGTGTACTACAGACTGCTAAGAGATGACATATGTCTGTAATACACTGCATCCTCTTACCTATTACTGATGGATGTACTGCATATCAACAAGTCAATGGCATTAGAAAACCTCAGTCTACAGACCTAAACCTCTTCTGCAACATCAACAGAACAGTTTAGAGGGACAGGTATATATCTCATAAAGGATACCACTGCTGTTGAACAGACTCCCCAGCCACATAAAACAGAGTTCATCCCTGTTAATATTCAACACCAGGTTAGATCTATGGATAAGAAACAGAAAATTTACAACAGCACTGCTCCTGTACTACTGATGGACAGAGGCAGCTCTTATATGCTTTATCCCTTGAATGTTATCATCTTGAAATTATCTGTGCCATGATCACAGTTATTCTCCCTCGGGATAATATATAACTATTGACCATGGCATGGGTAAGGACAATCTATGACCAAATGGGATACATCATTCTGAGCACAAAAAGGGAAACTGGCTAGTCTTAACATGTCGTGCAAAGGCAGCTAGCCTAAAACTATGAGTCTTTGAACCTATAAATCACTACCTGCATCACCATTGTCCTGGACATCACCATGCATATGAAGTTGAGGCTGGGCAAAGATGATTCAAATGGTATAATAAATGTATACTCTCTGTTAAGTACAGTGCTGATTTAATAAATTACTCTCTGTTAAGTACAGTGCAGATTTAATAAATATATTTGTAGGTTGTAAAAGGTATCATGTAAGTCATTATTTTTTTTACTTCTGATGCAGCCCAGTATATTCAGAACTGATTACCACATGTATAGGTTTGTCTGCTGCACGTGCTGCTGGTGTCAGCTGTTGTGTTGCTGCTCTTTATTATCCAATTGATTGACCTTGGGGCAAAGTAGGTGTCATTTCATGCTTCAGCATCACTTCAAATAGGTATGCTTACTGTAACTGTGTCAGCTAACAGTACTAATGCTTTTGCCTATGAGTATTTGTAAATAGCGAGTGGTACTGTAGACTGTTGACTTGCAACCTGCGCATTTCATTGCTTTTTGTTGCTTTGCACATACACATGACGGTATATTGGAGTACAGGACACAACTCTCAACCCACAGGCATTGAAAAGCAGAACAACGCTCCTGAAAAGTATGTACATCCAGCCAAAAATCTTGGCATCTAATTAGCATCACATTTGAATAACATTTGAATACCAAATAGCACATAACTCTTCCTGCTTCCAGCAGGAATGTGGAATACTACTCAGAAGCCCATTTAAACATATTGCAAAATTTTGACACACAAGTAATTTGTTTTTGATCTCCCAAACCCCCCCCCCCCCCACACACACACACACACACACACACCGGATAGTCATGAAGGATTATAGTTAGTCATCAGATAGACATTAGAGTTTCATACCTCATATCATTCAGATAATGTGTGTTGCTGAAAGTCTCTGAAGGTTGAGATGTGCACCCCCCACACACACAAACACACATACCCAGAAGCAAACACTCATTTGCCTTTGTTTCATTATTTTTTTTTCTTCTCATGTGGCATCTAATACTTTTGCTAGCTGATTTTTTCTTTATTATTATTATTATTATTATTATTATTATTATTATTATTATTGTTATTGTTTTACTCCCACTAAACAGCAATGCAACTATTAGTGAGTGTACATATTAGTGAGTGTACAAATTAGTGGATATTTGCCTTTTTTCACCTCCCTGCTTCATCACAGTTTAATATTCTGACATGAGGTGGTAGATTTTTGTTTAAAGTACTTTACCTGTACTTTTAACATCCTGCTTGAGAATGTTCTTTTTTTCAATAAGGTAGATGATCTGCATTTAGATTATTTGTCTAAGATAACTTTTAGAGTACTTTTCTTGATTTATTCTGCAGCTATACATTAGTAGATGTTGAAGATTTACATAATTACAGACCAAAACAATTCCTGACCAGTTTTGGTATGTCTGAAAAGAAGGTTGCTCAGGGTCACTGTATAGGCCTAACATTTTATAGTTATATTTTTTACTTCTGAATATTCACTTTATTACTACTGCAGATCACATTGAAATGCACTAGACTCAACAATATTTCAGCCTATACCTTCAAAGAAGATTGGAGCACTCATCTCAGTAATGTTTTTTTAGCTATCATAGCACTGACTCTCTCAAGCTTGGGAACACTGTACTGAAGTCAGTTTTCAGTAGAATGTGGTCACTGATTAGATCTCTTCCAAAGCATTAGCTAACTAAGCTTGATGAACTGAACTAAGGAAGCAGAGACATACATAATGGGTCACTAGCAATCCTTCCTTCATGGATCCATGTCTGTGAGAAAGATCTGTGAGTTTTATTCCCATCATATAAGGAAAAAGTGTACATCATAATCAGTTCTATCTTTTGATGACCATTGTAATTTGTAGAGGGGTAAGTACATAGTCAGGAAATACCCAGTACATCTCTATGTTTAATATCCGGAAGATATGAAAAGAAGACAGCCTCTGAATACATGTGGTCTGAAAGTATGACTATCTAAGGGAATGTGCCTGGCAAGTTTGCATTAACATCCTCACGGTTATCCTCAGGTGTACTTGAAAAAACTAATAATGGAATACCCATATAGAATTACTGTGGCATACTCCCAAGGAGGTGGCAACATTACTGTGGCATACTCCTAAGGAAGTGGCGCCCATTACTGTGGCATACTCCCAAGGAGGTGGCAACATTACTGTGGCATACTCTCAAGGAGGTGGCACCATTACTGTGACATACTCCCAAATTGGTGGCACCCATTACTGTAGCATACTCCCAAGGTGGTGGCACCATTACTGTGGCACACTACCAAGGAGGTAGCACCATTACTGTGGCATACTCCCAAGGAGGTGGCACCCATTACCATCAGACACTTGTTTTTACTTTATCTTCTCAAATTCATAGTATCATAGGATCATAGGAGGTTACAAGGTTAATAGCCTTTATGCCTTTTTAAGCCTAGCCATTCACACCATAATTTTCCTGTTTGTCAATGTCCATGGAGTACAATGGCTTTGATATATGCCTGTGCCTTATGGCATCTACCATCTGTCCATAAGAGACATGGGCAATAATCCAGGGGTGAGTTTTTGATTTGCCATCTATTGGTCCAAATTGCATTTGAATAAGCTTGCATGAATGGGAAGTCTGTTCCAGAGGATGGGTAATCTTTAAGACACATACCTGTCTCTCCAACATGTTTTTTTATGTCATAGATGACATTTAGATCCTTAGATTGGACTATTCTAGTGTTGCTTGTTTTGCAAATGTATAGCAGATCCGTCAGGGCTGGATCAGAGAATGCCTTGCAGGTTAGGCATAGATCACACATCAGTAGTTGGTAGGAGTAGTACAAGGACATGGCTTTGAGGTGGGCCACATACAACATGTTATTTACACCCTGTAGTCTTTAAGTGAGGAATCTCTATGGCCACTCCATATAATGCTGGTGAAGGGTGCTTTGTACTCGATTATTGGTCTAATTAGGGCTGAGTGCAGTGGGACTATGATCTCCTTAAAGCTGGATGCCATGCCCTTACTTATAAGTTGTGCCACATAGAAGGATTTTATCACCACCATGGACACATGGTGATCAAAGATTATTGTCATCCTGAGTTATTAAGCCCATTACCACTGTGCCAGGTCTTAGGAGACTGTTACCAATATTGTAATTTACAGGGATGGTTGTCTTTTCAAAAGGTTTAAGTATATATATTTTGCATTGAATTTTAGGCAATGGCTCTGGCACCAGTTATTTGTCTGTGTCAGACTCATTGACCCTCTGTGTCAGATATCTGGAGAATACATATATCGTTTGGAGATTCAATATGGTCAGTTAAAGGTCCTCTACATTTGCTTTGAGTGGAGGGAGGTATATTCTAAACAGGAGTGGTCCCAATACAGAGCCCAGTTTGATATTGCTAGTAATAGGCCTTTTAGTGGAAGTGGATTCCCAACTTAACTTCATATGTCTTATCCATGAACCAGTTGTCTATCCATCAGGTGACATAGGGATTTATGCCTAAAGTTGTGATTTTTTTCTATATTACCCAAGTGAGGCAATCTCTCACATGCCTTTGCCAATTTGAGCTAGGCAGTATGTACCACTAAGCCCTCATCTATGACTCTTGTGACCTTCTCAAAGAAGTCCATCAGGTTTAGTAAGAATGACCTGCTCTTGAGAAAACCAAACTGGAATGGATCCAGTGTTTCTGTATTTCCTTTGTCTTTGTTTATCAGGTCAATGACAATTTTTTTCCATGACTTTGCATATAAGACTAGCCAAAATTATGGATCTGTAGTTCCCTGAGCATATCAATGGTCCCCGTTTGTGTAGTGGGATGACCACTGCAGTCCTGCATTTTGTGGAGACAAAATCTGTCTGGAGACTGAGGCTGAATAGAGATTCTAGTCAGCTTCACAGGTCGTGTTTTAAGCTACATAGGAGATATCCTGGGATATTATCAGGACCCACTGATGGAGTGCTTTTAGCTTTGGAGAGTGCAGTGAGGAGCTGTTCTTTAGTGATAGTTGGGGAGGAAATGGCAGAACATATTTTCTGGGGTTTACTGGGGGTAAAATTGGAGCAAAGTTTATCAGCCACCTAATATTCTCCAGTTCAGTACAGGGAGCTCAGTTTACTATTAGTTTAGCACACTGTTGGGCATTCTCCTTAAGCTGTGTACATACTTGAAAAATGCCTTATGGGTATCCTTAGCCTAACAGGTTGATTTTGCCTTTAAGCTGGCTTTGGTAGATATGATTAGTCCCCTGACTTGCTTGTTGAGACCAGTGAGTTTTTGTCTGTTGGGCATAGACCTTTCTATTTTTAGACAAGATTTTCTTTCTTTCCTTTGTTGTAAAACCAAATTTTACTGGCAGTCAAACAAGGAGGTTTGTTTATGGAGTTTGTCCTAAGTTTATTTCAGTTTAGTATTGCTGCTTCTAAGCAGTTATTTGCATGTTTGTAGAGGATTTCCATAATCACTTCCATATAGGCCACAGTATTCTCTGTGTGGGTCTATATTAGTTCCTCGAAAGATGTAAATACGTCTTCAGCGAACACCATCTGTCAAAATTCACTTTAGAAAACAGCGGAATTTTTCCTATGGTAGGCAAACACTTGGCCATCACCTGAAATTTTCTATTTTCCCCACTGTAATGGGATCTCAGAGTAGGTATATATATATAGGGGGGTGTGGGGGTGCAGTCCCCCACAATGGGGACTGTGGGGGGGGGCCCACTTGGGTAGATTTGATTTAGTCTGGTTGCAGTTTGCTAGGTGGACAATTGGCCATTGACAGTATGGCCTGTCCAAGTCCTACATTGAGGCCATTGCATATTAAACCACCTGCTTGCCGTTGTCTGTCTACAGGGTGACATTCCACAGGCAGAGGGATCTGTGGCTGGACGGTTCTGTCATTATGCGGCCTTAGTCTGTTACCACCTAACAACTGCTGTGTGTAGGTGCAGATAACCCCAGCATCCTGCATGTATGTGTGGACATTCGTACATCCCCATACCCATATACACATGTATAGGTATTTATACACACACACACACACACACACACATATATATATATATATATATATATATATATATATAAAAGGGATGTAACTGTAGCTGTATGTGTGTGTGTGTGTGTGTGTGTGTGTGTGTGTGTGTGTGTGTGTGTGTGTGTGTGTGTGTGTGTGTGTGTGTGTGTGTGTGTGTGTGTGTGTGTGTGTGTGTGTGTGTGTGTGTGTGTGTGTGTGTGTGTGTGTGTGTGTGTGTGTGTGTGTGTGTGTGTGTGTGTGTGTGTGTGTGTGTTTTATGTGACTGTGTTATATAGCTGTATGTAGAGGGTCTAAATCACTCTACACCTTTATGTATATATAGTATATATACTGAATACATTAAACCATGTCTGGAGATATATTGCATTGCTGTAGTCACAGCAACCTTTTTTTGTCATAAAGGGGGCCATGCTCAAAATTCTGTTTTGCAAGGATATGTAAAGGTGTGAATCTTTTGGGAAGCTGTATCATATATTATATTACAAAAAAAAAAAACACTTTTATTTGAAATTGAAGGAGTTTTTGTTTGAGGAATGTATGAAAAACTTTTCTGTTAAAAATATAAAAATGAATAAAACTATACATATTTCTGATAATTCTAGTATGACGGAAAAAAAGATGACTTTGAAAGTTGGTCAGGAAAGGCTAAAATATTGGTAAATATTTGACAAACCTTCAGTCCCACTTCTGTGAAACAGACATACCTCCCAGCTGTACAGATTTTCACAGAATGTCCAGATTCTTGCTGCATATTTTTGGTTCATTTTTCATAAAATTGTGGTTTTCTGGAAAATTAATAGCAAATCATTAAAGACTGAAGTTAGAAAATAATGACAGCTGTTTGAGTTTCAGACATCATACCCTTCAGAAAATTCATGCTAATGCAAAACTTGTTATTTTATCAACTTTCTAAGTTTGTAGGAGCAATATTTAAAACGTGTCCCTATTTTTTGGTCCTCTGTCCCCCTTTTATTAATGGCTTTATTCAGATTTCTTGCTTGAAGAGGTTGAGAGGTATGGAAACAAATTTCTGTATGAATGAGAACAAATGAATGAATGGTAGACATGAGCATAGATGAAGAAGCTAGGTCAGGTGGTTATATAAGTCAACAGATAAGAAAGAGGAAGAGGTAGCTGCATAGTATACCTGGCAACTCTCCTTGCATATGAGGTTGATGTTTCAGAATTAAGCTTAAAGCTACAGTATTTTAGAATGGATAAAGTGATTGTAGGCCAATATAATTTTATACAGGAATTGACAGTGATTTTCTAGTATAGATTTTGGGAAGTCTTTATGCATTTTATATTTGCCCAAAAAGATGTTCTGGCATTTTGCCCTTGATGTGGAAAATACTATCTCAAACTTTAATAGTGGTGTGCTGTAGTAATAGTACTGATTGTAGGTGTTATCACATATACTGTTTAAGAGTATGTAATAAACATGTGGACCTTTAATTACTGTACATCAGTAAGAATTACATAAGACATTATCATTTTACAGACCCAAGAGGATTTGCTTTGGTGGAACATTTTATTTGTGATTCTTATGATGTGAAAAATATATGAGTAAAGAAAAACAGTGGCTAAGGGAACAGTCGAAATGTCAGAATGACAGACAAATAAATTTACTAGGATACCTATATTAGATGAGATATAGACAATACAAGTATTTTCATTTTTGGAAATGTACATTTGACAGTAATTAGGCTAGAGTATTATTGATGGGAATTTTGGATCACATAGATTCAGATGGGTTTCAAATGATGAATTAGTTAACAAATGGAAAGCCAGAAAAATATTTAAACTAAGAAAAAATGGATTGCATGTCATATATGAATGAAAAATTCATGGATGAGGGGAGTTAAAATTGTATGAGTTAATAATTCATGGCTGAGGGAATTGCAGTATCTTGGGTAAATTTACAACTTGTCTTGAAACTGGGGAGATGGAAGTTTTATAGTGAGTACTTCAAGGAATAGGGTAGATGTCTACATGTCAAAAAGAAGATGGATGTTTCAGGCTGCTGAAGGAAACCGTTCAGACTCAATGATGCAAAGATAATATCTTGGTTAAAGAGGCAGCTTTATTTTACATGGGGTATAAGAGAAGATGATTCGCCCTTCATTGTTTAAGTTAAATAAAATCAATTTTGCTATGTTTTCAGATTTATATATATAACAAGAATGTTGATAGTTATGATTCACTGCAGGAAATATGTGACAACTTGGGGAAATATTTATTGGCACATACACCCCCTTTGGTCTGGTCTGAGGAGAATTGTTTGGATGGTAGTAAGGATACATACAAGGCATAGCTAATAAATATATCTAAAAATAGGATCCCATGAGTAAATGGATTACATTATAAACAGTAAGATGTTTCAATAAACATTCTCTGCAGCAGAATGTATAATTAGTAGCATCTTGTATGTGGTTCAGACATTATAACATATGAAGGTTTAAGTTAACTGGCTTGTTAAAAAAAAAGTCAGGACACATCTAATCTCTTCAACAGCATGCCTTTCAGTAAATATCTGGGGCATACAGAACACAGTCTTTGTAACCTACTTAGGAAAGTAGTATTCTTAACTGAATAGAGATTAAGCAATGTATCATTTCTCCACTGTATAAAATATATAAACAAAACCTTGGTTGATCAGGGGATGATGTCACCTGCAGACCATTACTTTATATAACTTGTATGAAGTTTGCACAGATTCTGGTAGATTTAACACATTTACCAGAAAATTCCATTGTTAAATTGCAATTCAGTCAAGGACACAGTTGAACTATGATTAATGTATAGTTTGGACATTTAGTTCAGAAATGAACAGATGCCCAGTTAGTCCTTGAAGTTGCTGGGTTTAGTACATTATGCATCAGTATATTTTTAACATCCAAAATTGAGTGGATTGCTATAAACTATCAATATATTCCTAGAGTTTTCTGAGAATATCAATTAAATGTTATGATGGAGGGCGTATTTACATAGGAAAGAAGAGGTGAGTTGGATACATATGAACCACATTATAGTTTTCGCTCTCTTACTGTTAATCGATTCATTTGTGAATATCTTAACAAATATGCTGTTAAAGTCTCATTTTTATTTGTTTCATTGAACCTGTTTAGGACTGCCTCAATCAAGCCCCTGTAAATGCTTTGCCCTAACAAATATTATAATACATGAGGATTGTGAGGTTTTAGGGAAAGAAATCTAGAATTATAGTTAATTTTTCATAAAATGATTGTAATCTATATTTCATATCTGAGGCCACATACTAATCCAACAAGAAGTAAAGCCTATAGATATACAATCAAGAAATGGCATTAATCAGATGATTAGAATGTCATCCAATATGCTGAATGAAGTTTTCTTTCAAGCAGAAAGGTTTTGACAAGAAACAGCTAGAGTAGAATTTGATATGTGATTTGGGTCACTGTAAGTACTTCTGAAGCCTTAAATAAATGATGAGTGTTACAAAGTATTTATGTTTGTTATAAGGATGTAATAATCTGTCATACTTCACTTGTATGCAATCAAAAGATTGTGGAAGATACTCAGAGTAGATTATAGATATGTGGCATGATGAACATTTCTGAAAAAAATGTCTCCTTTCTTTCTTTCTTTCTTTCTTTCTTGGTAGGATATTGATCCACACAGACCTTTTACAGTCTCAGCATTGGAGCACTGTTTGCTTAAGTGACTTGCTCAAAGTCAAGCAGTAGGTAAATGGAGGCTAATGAGCTCAAACTGTAGACTACACTATTAAGTTCAGAAGCAGCTAATAGCCTTAATTCTCAGTTGTGTCTGCAAAATAATAACTTGCAGTCATTATTTATTATTATTATTATTATTATTATAAAGATTATGAATAGATTGTGCATGAAATGTGCACTTATCTGAAAGTCGTGACATATGCAGCTGAACTTAGGCTCTTGATACTGCTGCTCATTTATTCTGCTTTCTAAAAAAGTGCAACAAAAATCTAATATCCCAGATTGCACTGAAGGAAATGTTGTCTTTTGTTAATTTTCTCCCTTCGTGGCCTAAGAAACTAGCTGATCACAGATCCTCACTAGTTTGGAGGGTACTGTAGTAAGGAAGAGTGATGTCAATAGGGATTTACAATGATCGATACCTATTTTTAAGTATGGTATAAAAACGAGCCATATCTATTCTTTTTTATATTTTTTTCACCTAATACTGCTGAAATGTTCAGAATTAGATTGATGCCTTCTAGTACCCTGGGTGACGTGGTGTTCATGCATGATTATCTTTGGGAATCTGATGCTAGATTGCAGCACAAAGATACGGTACAGTGTTGTTTTTGTACACACTTTTGGTACAAGCATCAATGGTTACTGATTTGCATTAATAATGGTATTCGAAATTACTCATTTGTATATCTTATGTGCCTTATAAATAGAGTTGGGGGGGAAAAGTATTTCTCATGTGCAAATTTCAGAATCAAGTGTAGGTTTTTCCTGTGTATTAGAAAAAAATTAAATATGTCTCCAATGATGTTCTATTAAAAAAATGAAATAAAAGCAAACTCCACAATGGCAGTCTTTGTGGAGTTTGCTTTATTTTTTTTACATATATTTTTCAGTGCACTGTCTCTATGCATTGTTTACCATGTCTAAGAATTCTTCTATTTCTGTCTCTCTCTCAATAAGAAGTTGGTGTTGTTACTGCCATTTATTCATCTTTATATCTATAACTTAGTATCCTTATTAATACTTTACAATTGCACTATTTGTTTCTTTTTATAAATAAGACCATTTATTTCTTTTTATAAATAAGGCTGAAACTGCTCCTTGTAGTTAAGTCTACTAAAAATAAAAAATAAAGATACTTGTAGGACCCTTGCCATACAATATTTATTAAAAGTTCTTAAGTTTTCAAATATTGAATCAGTAAATGAGAAATTATTATATGAACTTGTTTTCACTTTGTAACTGAGTTAAAGGGTAAAAAAGTTAAAGCAATAAGCTACTAAGAATGTTTTTTTTTTTTTTTTGTCACGGGTTTCTGTTTTTTTGACTATCTAAATTCATATTGTATGACTGTACAAGTCATTCTACCAGATGTTTTTTCAAACTCACTTCTTGAAAATGAGATTGTGCCTGATTTGGTTGGATTGCTTATCACATGGTGCGTTGGAAGAGTATGAGGTTGAAAGTAGTCAATCCCATTCAAAAGAGTTGCTACCTGCTGAGTGCTGATTCCCCTCACACAATTGGTGCCGTGTGTTTTTAATTAATCGTTGGTAGTGATTCACTGTTTTTTTTAACTCTTTTGTTTTCTCTCCAGTTATGAGACCATCTTGGTAGTATATATTATTACTTTATCAAGCTGAAGTCAAACATATGTTAGTTCAGGTATGCTTGTTCCTACAGTATATTATGCCTGAATGCAATGCGTTTGTGTTTATCCAGTTGTTACATCATCCATCTGTTACTCAATAATTTATAATACAACAAATGTGATATATCTGCTTAATAAATAAGCAATACAAATAATAAATGAAAACACATATACAGAAAATCATTGTTTATAGACATCAGCATTCAGGGTAGCAAAATAATTTTTTCACACCTCACAATGTCTGATATCTTTGTAAAACTGACGTTACCTATTTTACTCGGACTTACCTATATGTATGCTTACTTCTTATATGTTTAATTATATTTATATACTTCATTTATAAATTCTTAGAAAGTAAAATGCAAAGAGTTCAAAGACAAATGTTCTGTCAATGTATGTTAAACATTGATACACTAATACAGTAATTTCTTTTTCATAAAGAAACTGCAAGATGACAGGTGCACAGAATGGGCCAAGATAATCTGATCATCTGTTAATGCAATACTCATTTGCAAGCTCAATAATCAGGATGTTGATCCAAGCAATAATGAAAGCAAAACACAGAATGTTGTAATGCCTAAGACCAGCAATACCGAAAGACTAAACTTGGCCCCTTTCATGCCTTATGTTGGCTCTTGATACTTGGTCCAGAGCAACAGGGGGCTTCAGAATTCAAAATGTTTATGAAATTGTAATATGCCGAGATTCACCGTTTGGTTTCCATTAATGCAAAAATCAACAATCCGATTATGAAGCTTGTTTATAGATTATTAACAATGCTATCAAGTACGTGAACACTTTAATTCAACACTAGCCAGCTTCGCATCATAAAACATTACTTGCCAGAAAATACTATAGTTCAATTAGGGTGAGAATAACTTGTTCTTAGTGCTACTCAAATCATAAGGCAGAGTTTATACTAGCAGCCCAGCACAATTAGATCAAAGGTAGAAACCATGATAAAGTTAATCAGAGTTATTTCAATCCATTGTGAATGGTACACATCCTAAATGCTGCTAAATGATGCAATTCTACTAAAATAGCAGCATTACATATCATAGGGCATCAAACTAATACATAAAAATTATCTGCATGGGCAGCGAGAGGAAAAAGTAAACAGGTATTGGTAAGTAAATAGTAATAAAGGCAGACAAACAGAGAGACCGACTGTAGCTTAAGATAACAGATAAAGTCTTGACAACTTCCTTTCACATACTATAGTAGAAGTAATGTAACAATGGGATAACAAATGAAACATAAAACACAACATCATGATACTTATTATCTAGTTAAACAAAAACATTTATCTAAAGGCTGCATCTAACACAGACAGTTATTTCGAACCTGTAAATTGTGCATTGTTAATTTCAAGAACTATAATTCATCTGAGCCTTAACATACAAATTATTCATAATATTATGCAACTCAGTGATTGCAGGTAGTTTGCGAGATTTTGATAATTTGTAGATAAGCACCTGCATATCATTACAATCTTATTTAACAGAAATTATTATCCAGATATCATTAACACTGACAATCATTTAGAACTGAATGCATTGCATTTTATTTATTGATTTTGTTTTTTTTTTTATTTATTTGCTCGTTTCTTTATTTATTCTTTGTTAACTGGATTAGTCACATTAGACTAGTGGAGCCTTTTCATAGATTCATAGGTTCATAGGTAGGTACTAGGCTATTGGCCCTAGGGCCTATATAAGCCTAGCCAAACGGTACTCTGGCTTTTGCCACCCAAAAAAATTATTTTCCTGTGCCCCTGTCAAGCAGAACCACAGAAGTGATCCCCAGAGTGAATTTCCTAACTCCCATCCAATCATCAATATTTTTCTTGAAGAGTGCTAATGAGGAGCTTTGTTTGATATAGATAGGTAGTTTGTTCCAGTGTATGGGAAGTCTCTGGGACAGGAATCTATCCCTCCAGCATGTTCTGTTTATTATGGTGACAAGGTTTAGGTCCCTAGGTAGCTTAGAGGGATTGGGATTTCTTTAAGTGGAGCATGTCCAACTGCTCTGGGTTTGACATAGCTTTGTATGTTAGGCAGAGATTGCCTCTGACTAGGCGATATGCGACAGAGTAAAGCTGGAGTTTTTTGAGACGGTCTGTGTAGGGCATCTGTTTGAGGCCAGTAATCCTCTTTGTGAGATATTTCTGCAGCCTTTCCAGTTGTTGTAGATGTCTTGGGAGGTACATACCAAAAGGGGCATTGTACTCTATAATGGGTCTAATTATTGATGAGTAGAGGAGAACAATGACCTCTTTTTTCCTGGATGAGAAACCTTTTGTGATGAGATGTGCCACGTAGAAGGATTTCCTGACTACTGTGGCGATAGGATTATCAAATAAGCGACTACTGTCCACCTGTGTCTCAAGGTCTCTTATCACACTTTCAGTGTTAAGTAGACTATCACCCATGTGGTAGTTCATGGGTACAGAGTTTTTACCAAAAGGGATGGCAATGCACTTTTTGACATTAAGCTTGAGGCCCTGGCTTTGACACCAGGCATCTGTCTCAGTGAGACCCTTTTGTAGGATGTCTACATCATTAGGAGTTTTGATTATGGCTCCTAGTTTGCATTCATCTGCGAATTTTGTTAGCAAAAGAACCTTCTGTGTTAGCCTGTACTTCAGAGAAATAGATACCAAACAGGAGAGGGCCCAGGACTGAACACTGTGGTACTCCACGTGTCACTGGTCTGAAGTTGGATTTAGAGTTTGCTACTATCACAGTGTGGGTTCTGTCAGTGAGCCAGTTGGCAACCCAGCTTGTGACATAGGGATTTTTACCTAGTTTAGTGAGTTTATCTATAATTCCAGAGTGGGGGATGGTGTTGAAAGTCTTTGCGAACTCTAGATACACTGTGTGAACCATCTTACCCTCATCTACGGCTTTGGTGACCGCTTCAAAGAAGTCTATCAGGTTTAGGAGACATGATCTGCCTTTTACAAACCTGAACTGGGTAGGGTCCAGAGTTTGGAGATTACCAATGTCATTGTTTATAAGTTCCATGATGATGCATTCCATAGCCTTGCAGACCAGGCTCGTCAGGCTGATGGGGCGGTAGTTCCCTGGGTCCGTGGTGGCTCTCCCTTTGTGGAGTGGGATAACCATTGCTGTGCACCATTCAGTGGGCACAAAGCCTGAGGTAAGGTTATGATTGAACATGGTACTTAGGTGGGGTGCCAGTTCATTCTGTAGTTTGTGTAGAATGCAGCCTGGGATGTTGTCAGGTCCCATGGATGCTGTGTTCTTGGCTTTGGAGAGTGTGTTTGTTACCTGTGCAGCCGTGATTACAGGAACTTTGCATTCTTCTGGTATAGAGATGGGCCCTTTGGGGGTTTGAGGGGTTAAAGTTAGCAAAGAACCTATCTGCCAGGATGTTGGCAATATCAGTTGGTTCTGTATATTTAGTGCCATTGTGCTGTAACTCAGAGCAGATCTGACTGTTGCCATTGAGATTCTTGACATAGCTATAGAATGCTTTGTAGTTGTCTTTAGAATTAGTGGCAATTTTGTTTTTGTAACTACCTTTGGAGGATTTTATGAGGGATCTCAGCTTCTTACTGAGGCTGACCATGGAGTTCCTCCAATCAAGGGATTTTACTCTTTTTTGCAACAGTTTCTTTTGAAGGTAGACCCAAGGTGGTGTTTATACTGTTAGGGAAATTTGGCCAGGGCATGCGGGAACTTCCCTTATTCTATCTGTTAGGTGCTGTGGAATATTTTATATATACCTGATCTACCAGTAACTCAGGCAGATTGGACCCCAGTTTTATCTCTCATGTGAAGAATTCACTCTGTTACTCTGGACCACTGTGTTATAATGAAAATAACTTTTTGATAATAGCAATTGCTCATTATAGGATCTGACATTTCTTATGTATTTACCTTATGGATGTTTTATTTTGCTGTGGAATAAGCCATATGCTCGAAGCACTGTGGACTGGGTCTCTGTGTCACTATGAGCCTTTTTTCTTATCCTGAAATGAAGCTCCTGTCAAACATTGAGACTTTTGTATTAAAGCTTTAACAGTGTAGTATCAGGGAGATATGTAAATGTTTGACAAATATTGTTGTATTTAGTTGCATATCTGACAAACTCAGTGTTCACTTCCAGAAAAATAATATAACCAACTTGCAGCTACTCAACAATTCACTCCTTCTCAGAGCTTTTTGTCATGCTGTGTGCCACAGTGGCTGCAAGATGATCATGATTACCATATGAGTACCAACAGCCTCCAGTTCATGAAGCAGGATACTGAAGTCACTGTCAGGAAATCATTAGCAAATAGCCTCTGCAAAATGTGTCAGTCCTGTCCCAGAAATGCATTCCAGTAGACTGTGCTTGGTATCTATCCTGTAGCAGGCATTCAAATCTATAACTAACAAGTGCCTAGACTATACCTCATCCCTCAGGCAGAGTGTCTCCCACAACTGCTTCTTTTGAGCACAGAGAACTCCACCTAACACATAATGGAAAATGTGTCTTTCTATTCATGGTTGGCCATCATTGTTGGTATCTTTTAGGATGTTCTAGGATTACTGCTATGACAAGCAACAACCTCCCTTTAGCCAAGACTCCTTACCACCACTACCCAAACTACTGAAATGTTGAACATGTTTCATTCTGAGTTCATGACCCCCCCCCCATACACACACACACACACACACACACACACACACACACACACACACACACACACACACACACACACACACACGTAAAAAAGAGCTTCGAAAGGAATTGAACTTAACCCTTAGAGGACCATCTGATAATACATTTTTACAGATAAATCTAACTAGATTTAAAATAACTTTTCTTTCATCAAGAAGGTAAAAGCATAGCTAGCTTTTATATATGCAACTTTTTGGGTTTCAGAATTGTACAATATAAAACACCTTATATAACATTTGATTCAGAAAATGTCTACTAGGAAAACTGTCTTGGCTAAGTTGCAAAACCAATTAGACTGCTATAAAATATAAGCTTGCAAATATATATTCATATTAAGTTCATTATTGTACCAAGTGGATATATTGTTTTAAACAGAAAATGAACCAGTCTTTTTTCTCATGTAAAAACTGAGATAAATTCAATTTGAATTCATGTTGCAGACAATGATAATTTAAGGTTATGAAGCTGATGAATTTGAGAGTGTGCTTTTTTAGAATGTATAACTATTTGACTGGTAGTGGAATATTTTTGATGTCCTTAATGTACTGTCATATTGTTTTCTCACTGTATCGTAGTTTGTCCTATGTGATAATTACAACAAGGCTATCTTAAACTATATGGCATATCAGAGTTTTTGCAGTGCTCCTGAGGTAAATTCCTTAAGCGTTGTGCCAACCTCAGCCCCTTACATCCCTGTTAGATGTCTCGACTTTGGTTGTGCTATTACTCCCATTCTCATTGGAGTGGTCCTCCTGAACACTATAGTCTTACAGTTCAGCTATGAGATCTTTATATTATACCATTGCAACTACAGGTTAATATGCATAACAAAACATCAGGTTTGCATGTTAGGCAATTTGCAATTACATTGAGTTGATTAGTGCCTATACCAAGTGAAATTTTGAAAGCAGCAAAGAGAAAAATCCCTCATTTTGCATGTTCCAGAATGACTACTTTTTATGATCTTTTAGAAGTACTTTCCAAACTGCCATAAAAGTTGTAGTTTGTTATCCAAAATGTGCCGATAGCTGCTCAGTTCCAAAGAGCCATTGTCCACTGCCATGATGTAATCAATCCTAACATATCCAACGTCATATCCTGCCCTTCAGCTTTCACATTGTGAGCCCATATAGCAGACCCAAGAATCTATTTTGCTGGTAGAGCCCTACAAGACTACATGGCTGGCTAGGTTATTATGTGATCTTCACTGAATGTCTTTCCTGAGCCTGTCTGGAGAAATGGGTCCTAGTATCCATCTCCTGGGTGACTGTCTCTTATGCTTTAAGTGAACCATCATGAGGGTCAGATCTTGGCTCACAGTCTCTGTGTCCCATCCTCATAGATCAACTTGCTAATGGTGACCCTTTGAAGCACTCAAGGTTATAGACAACAGGGACTGGCAAATCCTTGAATCAGCAGAAGATCATGAAGCCAGGTAAAGTGATAAATGTACATACCTAGGGTGGTGCTGCATTAAGTGTTATTCCAGAAATTAGGAACTCAGACAAAAGCATCAGGAAAGTCATTGCCTCTATTACACAGATCAAAAGTGTATTTGTAAACTGCTATAGTGCAAAGAAATTAAAGAAATGAACAATGATAATTAAGAAATCCTATTATGTATTCAAAAAGGAAAATATGGCAGCACAAAAATAAAATTACTTAAAGCCAATACTTACAGATTAGGTGAAACTATTAGTTTCCATGAAAAGATAGTGTTTTAGTACTGTTACTGTAGCAGGAGTATTATACGCAGTGAACCATAACAGTGACATTAGCATTTCAATGTGCACAGTTTGCAGGAGGAGCAGGGGAAAAGGTTGGAGGACTTGTTACTAAATATAAGCTATAAATTAGGAGAGAGACCGAGACAGCAGAAGGAAACTACTAAGCAGAAGATGAAGCTCCGTGAACCATAAGGGAGAATACAAATCTATGATACTACAAACTATGGTTATATGTGACAGATTCAGCAGAGTATATACCTTCGATATGCCAGACCCCGCCTGCTACCACAAATGATGAGAAAAACAGTGACAAAAGGAAACAATAGAATGGCAGCCATTTAGATACAACAACCACCTGACAATGTGGTCAGGTCAGTAATTATAAAGCTGAGCTACTCAATGACCTAACAACTCTGCACTTTAAAATAACAGAGTACAAAGTACTTGGATAATTATTTACAGTTGCTATAACACATGAACAATGGCAGTTTGAAAGAACACCAAAGATAAATCTGACTGATAAGAAAACTGCACCTTTTCTATTGAAATCTACACATAAATAAAAGGAAACAAGTAATCTGTGTCTTATATATGCGATAAACAACAGTTCCGCAAGTGTTGCATTCCAGGCAATGATAGTTTCAAATCCTGACTTAAAGAACATCTCTTGCAAAAATTGGATTTGGTGTTAATGATAACACTTAAGTCTTTGAGTCTAATGCAATCTATCATCCACTCATCTGCTGCGCATTATCACTTAATCAGAGTGTAGAACCAGTCTATATATCTGTGTATCCCTTCCATTTTTCAGCTTTTTCTTGAATGATGACTTGTCAAATAATATTTCTCTGTATTTTTACAATAACTAGAAATATTGTTACTGTCATGTATAACAGGCTTTGATAATTCTGTGTATAATTTTGCTAACACAGTGTGTTTATATATTTTTAAACATGTTGTTATTCATATGCATTTATCTCATGTACTTATTATTTTCTCATTTCCTTATTGCTACTTTTATTTTGCAGATATTTGCTCTTGCATATTATTATGTAGATTCTTGGCCTTTTTCATTAACTATAGCTGTATTACTTACTTTTATTGCCTGGAGTTTTCTCTCTCTGGGTTATGACTGAAAAATTGACCACCATCTAGACTCCACAATTAAGAAAATAAACTATATATATATATATATATATATATATATATATATATATATAGATATAGATATATAAATAAAATGGATCTACGTTGTTAAATCGAAAGTACGGTTCATCGAACCGTACTTTGTCAGACTCACTTCTGTGAAAGTGCATTCCATCGAAAATGCACTTTTGCGGAAAAAACAAAAACTAAATAAAAAAAAATAACACAACAGCAAGCCCCCCTGCACCCCCACACCCCCCACTTTAATATTCTCACTCCGAGATGGCACTACATTGGGGAAAAGGGAATATTCCCTTATCCCCACTGTACTATGATCTCAGCAAGAGTTTCCTTATTTGTGCATCAACAGTATACATTGATGTACAACTAATGGTACATGCAAATGGCATGTTTTTTTGCTTGTTTGTTTTCTTTAGTGAAAGTGTATTTTCGACAAAATGCACTTTCAGTAAAATCATTTCGATAAAGTACAGTTCGATGAACCATACTGTCGACAAAACAAATAGGACCCATATATATATATATATATATATATATATATATATATATATATATGTGTGTTTGTGTGTGTGTGTGTGTGTGTACATACATATTAACCTAGGAATATATAGAGAGAGATAGATGAACAAATAGGACCCAGTTCTAATTAAGGTACAAGGTACAGGGACCCAGGAATATCAGCTGGATGACAAATAACCAAACATAAGAGAAGATAGCTAGTTCAGTCAAGAGTGGACATAACCTTTCTGTATTTCAAAAATATAACAAGTAAACATTTAGAAATAAAATAAGTTGATCTAGGGGATAAAAGAACAGAGAAAAAGAAACACAGCTGCTAAATGGATGCTTCATCTTGATGCATTAAAAAAAGAAATGTTGGCAGATTGATCAGGCTTAGCTAATGAAAGACTTGAGAAAAAAGGAATCAATCTCAGTCATTTCAGAAATGATAGGGTTAAGGAAATATTTCTGAAAGAGTGTCCTCCTCAATGGAGACTGATTGACATCAGCTGGATATTTTCGCAACATTAGTTTAGATGATGGCAGAGTTATTAAATATTGGAAATCAACAGGCTAAAGAAAGATGGAGGTTTGAAGTAAATGACATGTCATGTTGACCTCCATCATACGAAATGTCATACAAACACAGTTGAAGGAAAGGATTCTTAGACATCTGAAAGACAAAGTTAATAAGACCATAAGACAGTATAGAACACAGTATGAAAGACATGCCAGAGTGTTTTACATCACAACTAAAGAACAAAACAAAAGAGGGACTGTGGGCATGACCTATTTGGATTTTAACAATAGTCCTGATAGTTTGTGAACATTAGGAAAGTGAGAACTTATTTATTATTCAACCTTCCAATACTTGATTTAGCCAATTTAAGGTTGTTAGAGAGGCATAGCCTACCTCTGGATGTAAACTGAGTAAGGCAGAAAACCAGTTTTGGACCTTAGGATACTAAACCACTGTAAGACATGATCATGTTATGAAGGAGAAATGCAGTTGTCCTATGGTAATAAGATAAGGAACACTAGCTATGGAGTTTTGAACTGATCTTAAAAAATAGGTAAGCACTCCTGCTTCACTTGTTAAGATTGGGTATAACATTAGGCAGTTTAAACTGCCAGTAATGGCTTGCAAACAACAGTGACAGAATAAAAAAAAAAACAATTTTCTTTTGGCCTTCATTCTATGCCAGTTACCCTGTCCCTGATTTTCTGTAACATAAGAGAATGCGTTACACTGCCTTCTGACAATATTCATTAAGTACTTTTGGCTTTGAAAGCTATCTTTTTTTCTGTAATGGTTTTGTACAAGGAGCAGGTAAAGCTCCATGTACTACAAAGAGCTATGATTGGGTCTCCAATAATAACACTTTATTATGTGTTCTTGACATGGATGCCATGATTCATGGGGAATTTCTTGGCAGACATTTCTTAAACACACAATATGCCCGTTATGTTCGAAGACCTGATCATGATCCTCTATGTTATTGAACTAGGTTTTGTAATTAGTACTCTGAACATTTTTTTTTAATTTGTGTGTATGGGAGAATATTGTGATTATCACTCAAATGACATATAGTCGTATTGCTTATCAACTAGCTGAGTATGAGTTATACAGTTAAGCTGAAAGGTCTCATTCATGACATGCATTAAGCTGAAGGTCTCATTCATGATATGCATGAACTATATTTTTTGAAGACACAACCTCTACTGGCTGATGAAGTATGCAGAAAATAATTATAAATGCTAGAAGACTGATGTCCTTGTTTTATAAGAAAGATAATTCAGTTACATTGCTTACTATTGAAAACACGTCAGTCTAATATTTTATGTATGGCATGTTTGTATTAGAACAGATATGAGTTATGGTAAAAATGCATACATGATACAGTGTGTAGAAATTATATAATTTCTATAGGTTGAAGACATCACCCAAACATTTATCTGTATGATACCACTTTCAAACAGCTGCATCTTTGGCTTTTCAACCCAAACTAAAATTTCTGTTTTTGTTACTCACTAAAAATTAAAGCAAGAATGTATATAAAGCAGACACAAAACAACCACACTAACAACCCCCCCAAACACCCTAGCCTATCTTAAATGACATCTGTAATCCCAGATATACACTTAACTTTAAAAAGTGAACAAAATACAAATAAATAAATAACTGCACTGAAACACCAACTGCATATCCTATTCACAGTTTTAAAAGGTGACTTTATATGGCATGTGGCACACTCAAAATCCATACACATGCCGATCCTCCAAAAATCCTTCCCATCTTAATCAGTCATCTGAAAATGAATAACCAAAATTTTAGACAAAGCAAACAAATAAATAACTTTACCATGGAATATGAAAATTAACTTTGCATGCCTCTGAGTTGCGATTTTTTCATGGATGACTGCAGTGATGTTCCTGCCATAGCAATTCTATGTAGTTCAGATGCATATATGTATCTTCTTCCTGTCTTGTGTTAATAACCACCAAACACATCTATGCATAAACATACACACAAACATCCAAGCATTGCATATAAACAGACTTATAGAAATATGCTTAATATTATGAAATCATCTAATTTTTAAAGTTTCTCAAGCACAAAGTGTCATTGATTTTAAAAGAACCACAGGAATTGCAAACTCTTTTCTATTATCCGCAAAAGTATAACATTTTGTGCACCTTTCACTTTTTTGGAAAGCATTAAATTGAACTTCTTCTTCCCTGACCTTGAAGAAGTGGCAGACTAGAATTAGATTTTTTTTCTAGACCAAAGAACACTCCATGCTTCACAAGCTTTTCTCCTTCCTGTTATAATGCAGTTATTGTACAATTTAATATTGCATTTTCACCAACTTTTGAACTCTAACACAGTTAGCAATCATCAGAATCATAATTTTGAAAGATTACTGCAAGACATGTTTAAGCAACATGTTTATATGCCATTTAAATAAAAAAAGGGATGCTGGATTTATAAACAAAAGTAATACCTGTACTTTAGATAACTCTGTAGAGGGTCCTTTCTGAATGCTCTCTGTGAAACTGTGTATCCTCTTGTTCTTATTTCTGCATTGAAATGCTAAACAGAAACCTAAAACAGAAACAAACTTTATGACTTTCCGATACAAACATTACAGCTACTGCATCCTGTACAAGGTGATGCATTGTTCCATATTTTTTTCTTAAGACATATTATAGTAGCATCACAACTGACATTTATCTAGCATTTTTGGAAGCACTTTTCATTTCCTCTAATCGTCTACAACTGTCATTTGTTATTATTTTGTGTCACCATTAAGGAGGAATATCAAACCTATTGGCTCCTAACCAGATTCATTTATTATTACAATAAATTAAAGCTAAGTCTGACATGCTTATAGTGGAAAGCAACTTGTACTTTGTGTTTGCAGTGTAACTGCTTTAAAAATGAATGAATTTGCTTTATTATCTCAGTTGACCATCATAAAATCAATGAACCTGCTCTTACATTCATTAGTGTGCTAGCCATACATTCACTTGAAGGCAAGACCAATGCAGTCTGTCAGACTTTTCCTATGACACCAAGGCTGGTATTCATAGTAGCTTGTGCAAGTGTGATAAGTGTATTTCTGATGTTTATAAATGCCCATAGTAAAGGTTAGATTAATACAGGCCATTTACGCTACTATGAAAAACCTTAAAATGAATGAGCTGCAAATGAGAAGTGCTGTAAAGCATAGTATGCTAATGAGGCACATTTGCAAGTAATAGTCCTATATTCGTGCAGTAAGCACATACATTGTTAAAAGTGATGCTTCAAGTTTGATATTGGAGTTGCAGTCCACAAACTTACTCCCAGCTATCGCTTCAATTGTTTGTTCAAGTATGCACACGCCTTTCATTGACACACAAATTAATTATTTCACCCAGCAACTCCTTCATTAATTTGAATAAGTATGTGCAAGCACTAAAATGACACACAATAAATTATTTTGCCCAAAGATCACTTCAGCAGTCTGACCACATATATACAAGCACTAACCTGAAACAAAATGATTTCCCCCAGCAACCCCTTCATTAGTTTTCTTTAAGTATGTACAAGCACTAAAATGACACAAAATTGATTATTATGCCCAACAATTACTTCAGTAGTCTGCACAGGCACTTCCCTTACATACAATTTAATTATTTCCCCAAGTGACCCCTTCAGGAGTATGTCCAGGTATGCACAAGCACCAAAATGAAACATTTTACAAGCGACCCATACAGTAACATGCTTAGGTACGCACAAGCACCAACCAATCTCACCTTTCATCTCTGTATTCTCCTGGAAAACTGCTGCTTACTGGCACAAGCTCAGAGTTATTCACACGTTTAGTCTTACGGCCCATGTCTATGAATTGTACTCATACACATAGGTGTATGGCCAATTGCTAGCATATTAGTCCTCCCCCTATCACTTATTCATGTGACACTTTTGCAATAAGGGTAGTGTGTTTATAGCAACTCCTTCACATGTACGTATTCATGCTTAATGTCCATGATTTGTATATCCATGTAATGCAGCTCTTCACAGGTCACTGTTATGAAAATTGTCTATGAATATTGCCCCAAAATTTCCAGCAGTGATTATACAGCATCAGCTATACTATCCAGATTTGATTTATTCCTGATAATAGCACAGATTCCAGTGTTGTATGGAAAAGCACACTAGAATGCTGGTCTCTGAAAATATCCCACCAGGCTCAATAAGGAGAAGGTCACTGTCAGTTGTCTGTCTGGTGCCAGAATCTGCCACATCACACATGCACTTAAGTCTCTCCACAACAAGTACAAGTATGACTCTGCCATTGTCCATGTTGGTGTGAATAACTTGAGACATACCTCCCTTGACTACAAGAAGAGATCCATGACTGAACTCTCAGAGTATGTGTTCCAGGCAGGTATGACCCTAGTCCTAAGCAGCACCTACCTTCACCAAGCATGATACCAAAATACCAATAAAAATAATTTACTTTAGCATATGGTTTAGTTTCTGGTATCATTCCAAGGGGATGCAGTATCTGTCTGCCTGGGAGGACATGGTGGGCAGGCCTCAATGGTTTGCCACAGATGGCCTTCACCTGTCACCACTGGGTTTCTGGATCCTGGCCAAGTCTCATGCCTCCTCCAGTGGGCCATTTTTAGGCAATGTCGAAAAGACAAACCTTCCATCATAAAAGATCTGTCAAAAATTGCAAATTGAAGGTCATACTGCTTAATGCTAGGATCCTTTACATGAAAATGGACTCACGGGAGGCTCTCCTTGCACTGAAGATGTCAATGTCTGTGTGGTCACAGAAACTTGATTCAGGGCTGCAGAGAGCACCCCTGCCTTACCAGACTATACCTCATTCCACACCTTCTGACCCCAAAATGAGGTTAGGAAGACTAAGGGTGGTGGAGTATCTGTCTTCATTAAGGACAGGCACACCTCCAGACTGTTTTGCCAGCATGATGCAATGGAACTACATCAGGTGCAACTGACAATTGGCTAGACACCCATCCAAGGTATAGCTAGCTATAGAACCCCACTCCATGATTCAGGACATCCACTCCACTTACCTGGATCTACTTGACTCCATCAAGGTACCCCTAACACCCTGACCTTGGTGAATTCAAATACACCACCATAGACTTGGTGAATTGTTCTTGCACTGCTGCACTCTCTCAATGATTGCTTGACTTCATCAGTTCTAATGCACTAGATCAGCCCATCTCATCCCACACAAGGGGAGATAACATTCTGGACTTCTCACCAGCATGGGTGAGCACTGCACCACTCCCATAGTATGTTCTTCCCTGTTGAAATCAGATTATCGGACTGTCTCATTCAAAGTTTCTATCCAACCCTACCCCCTAAAATCAAGCTAAAAAACTTCTTAAAAGCTCACTACAACCTACTAAGGGAGAGTATCTGTAGTTCATACCACCGTCCCCCTCAGGGGATGCCAGTGCAGTATAAAAGCACCTGTACAACTGCATGGAATCAGCCATACCCAACAGAACTAAAACTCGCTCCACAAGGAAACACATACCTGTTTGGTGGACATCCTTTATCAACAGGCATTACAACAAAAGGAAGAAACTGTTGTCCAAGGGTAAAAGGGAACAAATTCCAAATTGGAAAAACTCCCTCCTTAGCCTCAACAAGCAAATTAGATCACTAGTGAAAACCTCTAAGGCCAATTATGAATCAAAACCACTCTTCAATACAAAGGGAAACCTTAAAGTCTTCTTTAGCTACACCAGGAACCTCTGTGGCAAAGCCCAGGTTTGATCCACATTAGAAGTTAACAGTATCACATACACTGATACTGCTGACTCAGCCAACCTAAACAGGCAAAAGGACAAGTTCCTGCAGTACAAGCGGTCTGATATTAATTCCACAAACCACAGCACAAGTTCAAACCAAGAAACATTCATAGCTTGTATTAGTTGTAATACAACTACACATACAGGACTTAACATACAAACATGCAATACAGGACTAACATTCAAACATTAAGTCCTGTATATGTAGTTTTATTAAAGTTTTTACAAGCTACGAGCATTTCTTGGTTTGAACTTACTAATACATAATATGTCCCATGGCAAATTGTTTTTAATCTGTTATTTGAACTTTTTTTTTTGTAAATCAAATTTATTTATTGATATTACAGTCAGTAATTCTTTCCAGTTTGCAGAGTAACTTGGACTTATCCAGTCTGAGCTTGTTTTAGATATTGATGCTTTTATATATGTTTCTATATCAGGAAAGTTTAATCTTCCCTGTTTCCATGGTCTGATATGATGTATTAAAGCTATTCTGTTTCTTTTGGGAAACCATAAAAATTTTATTAGGCATGGATTTATTTCTTTAAGTATAGTCCTTTCTGGTAACAGTTGTATTGCCAAGGCTATTTATAGGATCTTGGGCAGTAAAACCATTTTTATTAACTGTAGTCTATCTTCAAATGTTAAATATTATTTAGTTCCATTTTTCCACAGAGATTTTAATTGTATTGATGATATCATTGTAGTTTTTTGAGACTGATTCATTATTATCCTTGCATAACTCAATTCCTATATATTTTAAAGTAGATTCTTGTTTCCCTATGATGTGATCCTCCTTAGCCTGCAGTTCTTTTTTTATTTAAAAATAAAAAAATTGATTTTGATTTATTGAAATTGAGTCCAGAAGTCATGTGAAATTTGTCAAATAGCATATCTGATTCTTCTAATGTCTCTTTTGTATCAGATAAAGTTAGTAATATATCATCAGCAAATAGCATTACTTTAGAATTGTATTGTTCATAAACATCTATTCCTTTGATTTTTATATTGTTACGAATTGAATCTGCCAATATTTCAATAGCCAGAGCAAATAGAATCTGTGACATGGGACATCCTTGTTTAGTGCCTTTTGTTATATGTATAGATTCAGAGGTAAAAGGATCTAACTTGACATACACTAAATTATTTGTATATATAAAACAAAGGATGCTGGAAATTCAAATAGCATTAGGATTTTGAATAAATAGTCCCAATTTAGGGAATCAAAAGCTTTCTCTATATCTAAGCCAGTTATGAGTGTTAATTTATTTTCTTTATTAACATAAGCTATAAGAGAAAATATCCATCTACTATTGTCATGTGTGTGTCTATAATATATAAATCCAGTTTGATCATTATTTATTGTTTTGGATAGTGGTATTTTGATTCTGTTAGTTAATATTGTCATAAATATCTTATAGTCATTATTTAATAATGATATATGTCTATATGAGGTACACAGGTTTGGGGATTTGTTTTCCTTTAGGATTGGTATGATTAAGGAATATCTCCAAGAGGGTGGTATTAAAGCTTGTGACTGAATTTCTAATAGAGTTTTATGGAAGATGGATAGTATCTTTGAAGGAAAAAGTTTATATATTTCCATAATTATGCCATCTATACCTGGAGCTTTATTATTTTTACCCTCTTTTTTGTATCTGTAATTTCTTTGTAGGATATGGGTGCTTGCAGATCTAGTTTCAATTTTTCTGTTTTTTTTATATTAGAACATTTTTCATCTAGATTTAATTGATCGATATGTATATATTTTTTTGGAAATGTTCCACATAGTGATTTCTATAGGCATCAAGAATGTCACCTATATCTGAGACAATTTCCCTTACTTTTCATGGAAGATACTTTTAATGTTATTAGCTTTTGATTGTATTTTGATTCTTGTGGATAAATTATGTTGTAGATATTTGGGAGAAATGGCCAAGCTATTAATTTTTAGTTTTTCTAAAGCTAAAGTAGTTTTATGTGCTAGAATTCTGTTGTGTTTATTGTTTAATACTTCTACTTTCTTTTTCATCTCCAAATGATTTTGATATTTTTCAATGTTTACTGATAAAAGTTTGGATTGTAGCTCTAATAATTCAGAATCCCAGTCTCTGATTTTTTTTATACCAAGTTAGGGTTTTACCATATATGTAAGCTTGCAATGAGTCCCATATCATTATTTTATGTATCTCTGTGGTTTAATTAATATCTAAGAAAAACTATAATTCAGATATTAACCAGGGTTTGAACTCTTTAATTTTAGTTATATATGCTGGAATTCTGGAGTTAAAGATTAATGGTTTTTACCCATTTTGAAGTTTTAGTATTAACGAATTGTGGTTTGAAAAGGGGCGGGGCGTGATTGAGAAATTAATTATTTTAGAGTGTAAGTCATTGGCAGCAAATATTTTATCTATTCTAGTTTGGGTACCAAATCTGTGATCTTGATGGGAAAACAACAAAGATTTATCTTCTTTAAATTTGAAAGTATCTACAAGATGAAATGATTCTACCCACTTGTTTAAAGCTGTTGATACAGAGATGTACGCAGCAGTCTTTTATTTCTAGTTTCATAAATATCAAATATACAGTTAAAATCTCCTCCTAATATTAAGTTGCCTTTATACTTATTAGAAATTAAATCCAAGTGTTTTTTAACGGTTCCTGTTCCAATGCCTGGGAACCAGTATAGATTGGCTAGGGTCCATATTCTGTTATTATAGTTACCTATTACTAATGCCATAAGGCCTTCATTTTCATACTAATAAATGATTTCTGGGTTAATCACATTTGTTTTCCATAAAAATGTTACCCCGTTTGTCTTTGTCTTATAAGTGGATTGCGCCAATATCATATATTCCTTAGGATTCTATTTGTAATTGTCATTTGTTCTGAAATTAGTTTCTTGAAGGAAGACAATTTGTGCTTTGTTCAATTTTAAATATTTCAGTAGATTTGATCTCTTGTTAGGATTGTTTAAGCCATTGGTATTTAAAGATAAAGTTAAATCCATCTTAGGTTATTTAGACTATGTATTTTTTGTTTTATTGTGACTATTAAACATTTTCCTCTGATAACTATAAAGCATATGTTTGAGCTTTTAAAGGAAATTATGAGTTTTATACTTTGAGTGTTTACTAATAAAGTGATGTTTTGGTCAGGCATACTAAAATATTTTTGTGAAATAACACATTTAAATTAATAAATGTTAACAAAACTAAGATCCGCACTAGCCATGGAATGAAAATCATTCCTAATCTGATGGATAAACCTAAGTCTATCAGATTATCACTTATACCTTGACAATCCAGAACATCTGAGCTCCATAAATTGAATTATCATATGGAGAATATGTGTAATAGGAACTAGCAATATTTATATTATTTTGAACAGATATAGTACTATTGTAGATTAGACAGCATTCTAATAAGATATAAATGTCTACTTATTGTATAAGCAATTAATATTTACATGAAATATAGATGACAAGCAATTCAATCATAGTAAAAAAGAATGTATCATATATAAAACCTCAGTAAAAGATTATAGCATACAGTTATTTAACATATTCACCCTTATTGATGAAGTCTTTCAAAACGTATTACTTAATATAAATAGATGGTAATAATATTTATACCTAATGTTTATAATACAATGTATTTTACTGCATACATCAGAAGTTATATTTCATTGTTTGCCAGCATTTAAGTAATCACTTTGTTTGTTGCTAACTTACTTAAAGTGTTAACTTTCCTAAGGTTCACTTTAGATTTTTCTTATGATAAAGTGGACTTTTTGGATATAAGCATAACTAAGGACCATACAGGCTCTATATCCACCTCACTCTATAGAAAACCATGCTGGAAATATGCACTTTTACACTACACATGCATGCATCCCATATTTGTGTTTTCTAATATTGTCAAGGGACAATGTGTTAGAATTACTAGAATCTGTAAGGATCCTTTGAATATGTAGGCAGAATTGGACACTATGCATACGTTATTTACAGATAGAGGTTATGATAGCTCCATGGTTAATAAGACTAAGGATTTAGTCCTAAATGGAGCAGGAAATGCCAATGGCAATACAACTAGAAATTGTAATGGAAAGAGGAAGATGGTGAATGGTCCCAGGGTAACTTTTGTTACCAGGTATACTAATGATAACAGCAAAATAGTAGACATCATTAGGAAGAACTGGCAAGTACTAGCAGTTGACCCTATGATTTTGAATATCATAGAATCCACCCCTAGATTCAGCTATAGAAACAGCAAGAATCTTAAAAGAATTTTATGTAGAGAACATCTCCATAATGAACAGGAAAGGCCTAGGAGAACTAGACTGGGTACATATCGTTGCAACAGATGCACAATGTGTAATTTTATTGTAGATGAACAGCATTACATTCATCCTACTATTGATTATACATTTATTCCTAGGTTTCATGCCAGCTGTGACAATGAAAATCTGATTTATTTAGCAACCTGTACACAATGCACAGTGTTTTATGTGGGCATGACCTCTAGGAAGTTGAAAGCTAGAATGTATAATCATATATATGATATAAGAAAGAAATATCAGCAGAATGCATTAGCTAGGCATGTTATTACCCATGTTAATCATAGTTTCACATTTAGAGTGTTGCAATTGGTAAAGAAGAATAGGAGGGGAGGGAATAACATGAATTACTTAGAATCTATTGAACTTTGTTGGATATTTAAGCTAAGAGCTCATGTAGACCCTGGTCTTAATCAATTCATTAGTATTAAGCCAGTGCTTGATGCTCATAAATAGTGATAATGCGGACTCTGCACAATTGACTATATTCTATTTTTAAATGTTTGATTTTTATGTAAATAATAATTATATATGTCCATATCCTTTGTATTTATATGCACATTATATGTGTATTGGTTAATACTTTTGATATAATGATCAAATGGCATTAATTTCCTTTTTTCTATTTATTGTTTTTAATTTTTGGTCATTTATATGTATATGGGTGTTCACATCTACATGCATATAAGTTAAGCAGGACCAAGGGAATTTTAAATAAAATATAAACTAATAATTGAAATGTTGATAGACTGAACACTTATATAATAATAGCTATACATTTCAATGATATTAATTATCTATACATACATAATTGTGATGTGTTTTCATTCACACGGTTTTATATTTCTGTTCTTGTGATATATATTGTATGTATTTTCATACTTGACCAATTATATATATACATATATAATACATGAACTATTTTATTTTATTTGGACCATATATTTTTAAGTAAATAATTTCTAAGACATCATTTTTGATTTTTGGTTTTTGTTAGTAGGTTTTGCCAGTAGGTTGTTATATGTGCACAGGAGACTTTCATGTAATGAAAGAGCACGCTATTCTTTGTCTCGTTTTGTTGCGATTTAAACTGAGTGTTTTGTTACCAGATTCTATGATGGAAGATCTAGGTTGCTATGCACAATTGTTATAATTGCTTCCAGCTAGGATTGATTGTCCTTAATTAAATGATTAAGTGAACATGATGATGGTATTTAAATACTGAGTTTTGAATGGTAAAGTGAAATCTGAGGAAGCGTGCTATGATAGCAAGTGAAAGCGCTTATTCAAATAAAGTCTGAATTTTATGTACTATTTCGTGGTGGTCGTGTCCAGTTTTGTCCTATTATTATTTCTATTTTTTGCTTGGGACTACGACCTTTGGACAGTAGCTGTACTCCATTATTTTCCATATATAAAACCTCAGTAAAAGATTATAGCATACAGTTATTTAACATATTCGCCCTTATTGATGAAGTCTTTCAAAACTTATTACTTAATATAAATAGACGGTAATAATATTTATACCTAATGTTTATAATACAATGTATTTTACTGGATACATCAGAAGTTATATTTCATTGTTTGCCAGCATTTAAGTAATCACTTTGTTTGTTGCTAACTTACTTAAAGTGTCAAGTTTGTTTTATGTGAACATTGATGAAAGTTAATGCATTTTAATTATCAGTACATCCCTCTTAACCTCCATTTCCTACACATAAGGATTTTCATATCTGTCATTTCTTATTATTAAATGAGCGAAATTATAGGTTAAAAACAACAAATGTACTTATTGTGATTAATGATTAGCAGTTCCCTTTCCATATTCATAAATTGCCATTTTATGGCACATACTGAATTTTTTAGATTTAAATGGCATCATACTATTTTGTATAATCAGCAAAGGTTAAACTGAGTGATTATTGTCAATTTAATACTATTTGTTCAGAATGTAATTGTTACGTTTTGTGACATTCCTAGTTCAGGCTTCTATTGTTTCCCTTGAAAAACTTTGTCAGTTTGATGTCATGTATAAAACATTAGTTACTTTGGTAACAGCTTAAGTATTATGTACGGTCAAGATGGGTTACAAAACCACAATTCAAGTTAAAGCAATTATATTACTTGTTATGCACATTTACTTATATGAGAAAATCATCATGCTTCCCCTTGATGTTCAATATAGTGTATATCATTTATGACAAGTTAAAACAGTAATGTTATTATACATAAGCCCATGTTATTAAACTGAGTGTCTATTGTCAATATAATACTATTTTTTCGGAATACAATTGTTACATTCTGTGACATTTCAAGTTCAGGCCAAAATATCCCAGATCACAGTTTTATCCACCCTCTTTCCCTGGATCCAGGCTAAAACACCAAATGTATCTTCCTAATACACAAGCATCAATAAACCTCAATCACAAGCCACAACCCACAGCTTCCTGGAGACAAAAATGGCAAAATATAACAGCTGCCAGACACAGATGCATCCACACATACCATGCCAGACTTAATCAAACAGCACTTAAAACTATGATACCTGCCATAATTGATATTAACTATGTTTAGACAGAATAATAATGACATTTGTACTAGCTGCCAGACACAGCTGCATCCACTCACACCATATCAGGATTGATCAAACAGCACTCAAAGCTGTTATACCTGTCATAATTGATATTAACTATGTTTAGGCAGAATAATGACATTTGTACTAGCAGCCAGACACAGCTGCATCCACGCATACCATATCAGGATTGATCAAACAGCACTTGTAGCTGTGATACCTGCCATAATTCATATTAACTATATTTAGACAGAATAATGATGGCATTTGTACTAAGAGCTTGCTGTTATTATTTACCCAGGATATACATAGGTTCATAGGTTCATAGGTTCATACTAGGCTATCTGCCCAAGGGCATTTATAAGCCTAGCCCATAGTTATGTGGCTTTCGCCACCCCTTTAGTTTGAATAAAAACTATGCCTATCATTTTGCTGTGCCTCTGTCAAGCAGTGACACTGAAGTAATCCCTGGGGTATATCTGCAATCTCCCATCCATTGGTCAAGATTCCTCTTGAACAAGGCCAGAGAGGTGCTCTGCCTCACATGTACCGGGATTTTGTTCCACAGCATAGGGAGTCTCTGGGTGATGAATCTGTCCCTCCAGCACGTTCTATTTATAACCGTGTCAAGGTTTAAGTCTCCCGCCTTGTGGTTCTGAGGGATCTAGATTGTTTGAGGTGAAGTATATTCATCAAATCTGGGTTTGACATGGCCTTATATGTCAGGCACAGGTCACCTCTGAGCAAGCGGTATGAGACTGAATAGAGCTGGAGTTCTTTCAGTCGGCAGCATAAGACATATTTTTGAGACCCTTTATCCTTTTGGTGAGGAACTTTGGGGCCTTTCAAGCTGCAGCAGGTGTCTGGTCAGATACATTCCGAACGGGGCATTGTACTCAATCATAGGTCTAATGAGTGATGAGTACAGGGGGACGATGACCTCCCTTGATCTAGATGTGAATCCCTTCATGATCAGGTGGGAGATATAGAAGGTTTTCCTAACTACTTTAGCAACATGAGTGTCAAACGAAAGGCTACTGTCAACCTGGGTCCCCAGATCTCTGATGACTTTTTCTGTGCTCAGTGGATTGCCACCTATATGGTAGCTAGGGGTAACCTTGTTTTTCCCGAAGGGTATGACTATGCATCTTTTGGCGTTTAACTTCAGGCCATGGCTCTGGCACCAGTTATCCGTTTCTGTGAGGCCCTTCTGGAGGATATCTGTGTCAGATGTGTTTTCGACTATGGCCAGTTTGCAGTCATCTGCAAACTTTGTCAGCCATAACCCTCCTGTGTTTGCTTGTACTTCAGAAAAGTAGATGCCGAACAAGAGTGGACCCAGGACTGAGCCCTGTGGGACACCACTTGTGACAGGCTTTGAGTCTGACATGGCTCCAGCAACTCTGACCCTGTGGGTTCTGTCACTTAGCCAGTTTGCAACCCATCTTGTGATGTATGGGTTTACATTCAAGCTGATGAGTTTTTCGATGATACCTGAGTGGGGTATTGTGTCGAAGGCCTTTGCCAGGTCGAGGTAGGCTGTATGGACTGCCTTTCCTCATCAATGGCCTTGGTGACTGTCTCAAAAGTCAACCAAGTTTAAGAGGCAGGATCTGCCTTTGACAAAGCCAAACTGGGTTGGATCCAAAGTCTGCAAGTTCCCTATGTCTTTATTTATGAGTTCCATTATGATCCTCTCCATGGCTTTGCAGATAAGGCTTGTCAAGCTAATGGGGCGGTAATTTCCAGGGTCTGTGGAGGCACCGCCTTATGAAGTGGGACCACAGTCGCCGTGCGCCACCCTTGCACGTATCCTGAGGTGAGGCTAAGATTAAACAGCTGTCCTAACTGTGGGTTTAATTCCTCGTTGAGTTCATGAAGCACACAGCCGGGACACCATCCGTCCCATGGATGCTGTGTTTTTGCCTTAGTGAGGGCAGTTCTCACCTGGGCGTTGGAGATGTTTGGGGGCTACAATCCTCTGGAATAGATATCTCTCCTTTTGGGGAGAAGTTTGCACTGAACCGGTCAGCCAGTATGTTGGCAATGTGTGTAGGTTCAGTAATTTTCACATCATTTTGAACTAATTCTGAGCATATCTGGGCGTTTCCTCCTAGGTTTCTAACATAGCTAAAGAAGGCCTTATGATTCTCTTTAGAGTCCTTGGTGATTTTTCTCTCAAAATTTGCCTTGGATGATTTTATGAGAGCTCTTAGTTTTTTACTTATAATGATCAAAGGTGTCTTACCTTTCAAGCATTTTGCTCTATCTTGTAGTAGCTTCCTCCTTTTGTTGTAGAGCTTGTTTATGGCTGGGGTCCACCAGACTGGACGCTTGCCTTTGGTACAGAGAGTCTTAGTTTTGTTTGGGATTGCCTGATCCATGCAGTCCTGTAGGTGCTGGTAGAAGGCATTTGTAAGTGATTCAGCGGTTTGAGTAATGTTTACCACTGGCTCAGGGGCCTTAAAGGAGACCACACTAGTTTTTAGAAGTGTGAAATCGGCTTTTGAGAAGTTTTTCACTGTGGTCTTTGTTGTTTCAGGTAGGGGCGGGATGAGGACCTCCAGCGAGATTAGTTTATGATCTGATCTCACCAGTGAGGGGTATACTTCCGGTGTTGAACATTTTGATCCCATGTTCGTGATGATGAGATCAAGTATGTTTTCTCCTCTTGTGGGGATGGTGACTAGTTGTTCCATGGCATTTGAGTTTATGAACTCCAGGAATCTTTGGGTTAGAGTGTTCGGGCTTGAGTAGTGTTCCCAGTCTATATTAGGGTAGTTGAAGTCACTTAGTATGATGGTGTTTGGAGATACATTTATCCCCTCCAATGTTTTCAGGAAGGCCATGTGAGGTTCCTGAGTTTGAGAGGGTGGCCTGTAACATGCTACAAATTGCAGAGCCGTCTTGCCTATGGTTAATTGCACCTGGATGGTCTCCGATGCATCGTGCGTTGCCACCAACCTTGAGGTGTGGGTGTCCTTATGAATATGGACACCCTCCTTTCTTGGTGTTGTCCGGATTTTGGGGCGGGCATGATATGAGGTGAAACCTGTTAGTGCTGGGGTGCTCTCAGGAGCCTTGAACCAGGTTTCTGTCACAGCACAGACATTGATGTTCTCCATATTGAGAAGGGCCTCGAGTGCGTGCATCTTGAGATTGAGACTTCTGGCATTGAGCAGCATTACCCTTAGTTTTTTCCTTTTGGTGTTCTAGGGTGGTAGGTTTAGAATTTGAGCCTTGCCTAAAAAAGGCACTATGGGGGTGGCAAGAGCCTTTGCCAATATCCGGAAGCCCAGGGGTGACAGGTGCAAGCCGTCCCCTGCAAAGCAGCGTGGCTTGTCCAGCATGTCATCCCAGGCAGACAGACATTGGATCCCCTTTGAATGACACCAGAATTTAAGCCAATTATTAAAGCTGATCATCTTATCACTGTATTGTGGCATCATTCTAGGTGAATGTAGGATACTGCTCAAGGTCAGGGTCATACCTGCCTGGGCTACATAATCAGAGAGCTCCTCGATGTCCCTTTTCATGTAGTCCAAGGAGGTACGTCTCAGGTCGTTGACACCAGCGTGGACAATGATTGAGTCATACTTGTACCTGCTGTTGAGAGACCTGAGTGCTTGTGTTATGTGGCGGATTCTAGCGCCTGACAGGCAGCTTACTGTGACCTTTTCTTTACTCAGTCTGGTGAGCGGGACATCAGTGTGTCTGACTATGGAATCACCAATGACAAGTGTGTCTGGCATTTTGTTTGGCCTTAAGGGCTGTGACTGTTTGACACTCTGACTGTGTGGTCTATGTGTTGCATGTGTTGGGTCGTGAGGTGGTAGTTGTTTGGGAGTCTGCTTTGGTGGCCTCTGCTGTTTTGGTAAATTTTTGATCAGAGCCTCCGAGTATGTCTTTGTGTGAGTATGTGTATGATTTGAAGTTGTGATGGTACCATGTGTGACTGGGTATGTATTGTGTGTGGTTACCTTCTCCTCCTGTCTGGTCTTGCCAGTCCTATGTTGAGAGAGCTCAGCCTCCAGTTTGGCCGTATAGTTGCATCTCTCGCATGTATTTGTGTTTTGTGGGAGAAGGAGAGGATTGTCTGTGTACATGAGGCAGTTGTAACATTGCCTCAATATTCCCAGGTTCACCAGTTGAGCTGGAGAGGACACTAGCAACTGATCCCTCGACATACTAGAAGTAGTAGATAAAGAGACTTTCAAAGGACTCCGGGGGAAGAGGGTTTTAGGCTGGTGGGGTACTATCTATAATAAGAGTGCTTTATCAAGGTGCAAGTACTGTAGGAGTAAGTGCTAGGCTTTACAGATAGAGAATAGTCTACTTGTGATATATATTGTATGTATTTTCATACTTGACCAATTATATATATACATATATAATACATGAACTATTTTATTTTATTTGGACCATATATTTTTAAGTAAATAATTTCTAAGACATCATTTTTGATTTTTGGTTTTTGTTAGTAGGTTTTGCCAGTAGGTTGTTATATGTGCACAGGAGACTTTCATGTAATGAAAGAGCACGCTATTCTTTGTCTCGTTTTGTTGCGATTTAAACTGAGTGTTTTGTTACCAGATTCTATGATGGAAGATCTAGGTTGCTATGCACAACTGTTATAATTGCTTCCAGCTAGGATTGATTGTCCTTAATTAAATGATTAAGTGAACATGATGATGGTATTTAAATACTGAGATTTGAATGGTAAAGTGAAATCTGAGGAAGCGTGCTATGATAGCACGTGAAAGCGCTTAGTCAAATAAAGTCTGAATTTTATGTACTATTTCGTGGTGGTCGTGTCCAGTTTTATCCTATTACTTTTTCTTCTTGTTTGGGACTACGACCTTTGGACGGTAGCTGTACTTCATTATTTTCCATATATAAAACCTCAGTAAAAGATTATAGCATACAGTTATTTAACATATTCACCCTTATTGATGAAGTCTTTCAAAACTTATTACTTAATATAAATAGACGGTAATAATATTTATACCTAATGTTTATAATACAATGTATTTTACTGGATGCATCAGAAGTTATATTTCATTGTTTGCCAGCATTTAAGTAATCACTTTGGTTGTTGCTATCTTACTTAAAGTGTCAAGTTTGTTTTATGTGAACATTGATGAAAGTTAATGCATTTTAATTATCAGTACATCCCTCTTAACCTCCATTTCCTACACATAAGGATTTTCATATCTGTCATTTCTTATTATTAAATGAGCGAAATGATAGGTTAAAAACAACAAATGTACTTATTGTGATTAATGATTAGCAGTTCCCTTTCCATATTCATAAATTGCCATTTTATGGCACATACTGAATTTTTTTAGATTTAAATGGCATCATACTATTTTGTATAATCAGCAAAGGTTAAACTGAGTGATTATTGTCAATTTAATACTATTTGTTCAGAATGTAATTGTTATGTTTTGTGACATTCCTAGTTCAGGCTTCTATTGTTTCCCTTGAAAAACTTTGTCAGTTTGATGTCATGTATAAAACATTAGTTACTTTGGTAACAGCTAAGTATTATGTAATGGTCAAGATGGGTTACAAAACCACAATTCAAGTTAAAGCAATTATATTACTTGTTATGCACATTTACTTATATGAGAAAATCATCATGCTTCCCCTTGATGTTCAATATAGTGTATATCATTTATGACAAGTTAAAACAGTAATGTTATTATACATAAGCCCATGTTATTAAACTGAGTGTCTATTGTCAATATAATACTATTTTTTCAGAATACAATTGTTACATTCTGTGACATTTCAAGTTCAGGCCAAAATATCCCAAATCACAGTTTTATCCACCCTCTTTCCCTGGATCCAGGCTAAAACACCAAATGTATCTTCCTAATACACAAGCATCAATAAACCTCAATCACAAACCACAACCCACAGCTTCCTGGAGACAAAAATGGCAAAATATAACAGCTGCCAGACACAGATGCATCCACACATACCATGCCAGACTTAATCAAACAGCACTTAAAACTATGATACCTGCCATAATTGATATTAACTATGTTTAGACAGAATAATAATGACATTTGTACTAGCTGCCAGACACAGCTGCATCCACTCACACCATATCAGGATTGATCAAACAGCACTCAAAGCTGTTATACCTGTCATAATTGATATTAACTATGTTTAGGCAGAATAATGACATTTATAATAGCAGCCAGACACAGCTGCATCCACGCATACCATATCAGGATTGATCAAACAGCACTTGTAGCTGTGATATTTGCCATAATTCATATTAACTATATTTAGACAGAATAATGATGGCATTTGTACTAAGAGCTTGCTGTTATTATTTACCCAGGATATACATGACATTTCTAGATCATACTTTAACTGAAGAAGGCATTAGTCTCCATGACAGCATTTTTTTTCAAAATACTCTACTGTTACTGTTATTATATATGATGTTAATGTGTTACATTTGAGTCTGAACTCTGATGAATGGTACCTTGTTGAATTACTTAATTAATTACTTAAATTATTATAAGTAAAGTCAATGAAAAATGAACAAAATAAGTGCTCACTGAGTTCAAGTAGGGGAATAGAAACTTCTATGTTTATATATATGTTGCTTTGTTTGGCTTATACATAATGTAAATAGTAACCCATCTTCACCTACCTTTATTTGTGATGAATTATTGGACTCTTTCAACATTCTTAATAAATCATTACTATTTCTTAGTTGCTTAAGAAACCCTCCTTTTTTTTAAATAAAAACAGATGACAACTGATGTACCATATCAACTGATACTTTGAGAGATATAGTTGTAAGAGATTTTTTTTTTTGGGACAGCTATCTTGGAATCAGTTTTTTGTTTCTTCTTTCTAACACCAGTCCAAGGATGTGTTTCTTTTATTCTTTTAAGAATAGAGGCCATCTATTCTTTTTCTTCTGGGATAGACACTATGTTGTTGTTTTTGATAAATATAGTAGCTTCTTCTAAGTCATTAAAGGTTCTCATCTCAATGGCAAAAAGTATTTTTATATTGGCTGGAAAGGCCAGCTTTGCATTAATGTTGTTTTGTTTCAGCAGTTTTATTGTTGGCCAGACTTTTTTTTCCTTGCTCTAGTATTCTAGAAGAATAATCATTGTCAAACTTTATCAGGATTTCATTGTATTTTAAGGGTGATTTTCTCCAAGCAGATTTTAATATTAGTTCCATGTACAGAAATGAAAGAAATTTTATAACTATGGATCTAGGTGGAGTATTTGTTGAATTAGTAGCAGGTTTCCTCAGTGCTCTATGCACCCTTTCAATTACAAATGAAAATCCCTCTTTCAAGTCTAAAAGTTCAGGAATCCAGGTTGTTAAGAATGAAATAATGACTTCTTCTTCAGTATTCTCAGGCAGACCAAAGATCCTTATGTTGTTTCTCCTTTCCCTGTTTTCTAAGTCATCTATTTTGTTAAGCAGCCATGTATTATGTTTAAGCAGAAATTCTTTTTGGAATTCTTCCTCTTTGAGTCTCCCTTCAATGTTATTTAGAGAAGTCTCTGTATTTGTTATTTTTGTATTGTGTTGCTGTAATAGTTCCTTAAGAGTATCAGTCTGTTTTTGAGAATTTAATTTGAGGTTTTCTAAGTCATTTCTAAAGCCATCCATCTTCAAAGATAGGTCCTGTATGGTAGATGTCAGCAGTTGCAGTTCTATTTTCAAAGCAGCATCTGGATGAGAATTCCTTGAGTTGTTCATATTCAGTGACTCAATATATCTCCAAGATACTTGACAGGAAAATGTTTGTATATCTCCACCAAAATTGACATTTATTTAGTTTAGTAGTTTATCTATAGATTTCTGATGTTTTAAACTTGAAAATAATAAAATGTTCCTATATTATTATACTAATGCTCTCAGTTGGCCATCTAGGCCCCCCCCCAAGACAAGCTTATTCTGATGATCCACACAAAAACTCTAAAATAGTAATATTTATTCTGCAATATACAAGAGTTAAGCACTTTTGTTGCAGATGTATGCTCTTCATCAGCATAATATCTATTAAATCATACACAATTCAATCAGTTTCTTTTAAATGACTGCAAGTCACAGTATCAAATTCTTAAGGGCACAATTCTGGTACTGCATAATAAGTAATGCAAATATGCTGCATAATATGCAATGCAAATATGTATAAATATGAAACATTAAAAAACACTTATTGAAAAGTTAAATGAACTTTAGTTTATAAAACATGCTAAAATTAATAAAACTTTAAGTGAGTAAAGGTTTTAAGTAACTCGCAATTTAACTTCAGTGATAACAAAACATCTTGTAACATCTGTCACAGTTTGGGAGTCTACCATTGCAGTACACTAGTGATAAAGATAAATCATTTAACTTAGGTGCATTAATAACATCTAGGTCCAGTTATAGTGCTAGTTCCTGTACTTCAAGACATAATTCCCAAGATCCATCCCTGAAGTCAGAGGGAAGTTCTGAAAAAGTACAGAAATGGAAAACATCAGTGTGCCTAAACAATACTTTGTCTCCTTTTTTGTGAGAAAGTCATAAGAGTCTTCAAATATTCTTTAATAAAACTCCTCTCAGTCATTTTTATATATAAAAATGGACATGGGTTACATGTTTCCAGATAGATAATGCCTTTACCATCGCAAGCAATGTGTCTGGCAAATTTCATATACCTTTTTCTATCTCTTGATAGTGAGTGAAAAATTTCCAGGTGGTACTCATCATTCTTTTTGCCGACCATGATTCATTGCCATTATTCAGAATCATCATGTTCCCGAATTTTTAGCACTGGGATTTGGATGGGGTGCTGTCCAAGTCCATTGCTAACTTAGCAAGCAGAGGTTCATAGTCTTAAATCCACCACTGAATAACTTCTTGTTAGATCTAATTGAACATATTAGGCATCTAAACCCTCTGCAGATACATCATAGATAGTTTTTCAATCTCTGTAGGAAACAAACTGTAGTCATGATTGATCCTGGCCAACATAACAAGTTGTCCCTTTACTAAGCTTCTTTTTTGAATGTAAGGGTCATTACTCATATTGTGTGGATAGGAGTTTGAAAAGCTGGGTATTCTGTATA